>NW_027514294.1:1062500-1353303 GCF_048772815.1 Callospermophilus lateralis
TCCCCTTTATATTTACTGAGGGTTGCCCTATGGCAAAACATATGGTCTATTTTTGAGAAGGATCCATGTGCTGCTGAGAAAAAAGTATATCCACTTGATGATGGTTGATATATTCTATATATGTCACTTAAGTCTAGGGTATTGATTGTGATATTGAGTTCTATAGTTTCTTTATTCAACTTTTGTTTGGAGGATCTGTCCAATGGTGAGAGACGTGAGTTGAAGTCACCCATAATTATTGTACTGTGGTCTATTTGATTCTTGAACTTGAGGAGAATTTGTTTAATGAACGTCGCAGCACCATTATTTGCTGCGTGAATATTGATAATTGTTATGTCTTGTCAGTGAATGGTTTCTTTTAACAGTATATAATGTCCTTCCTTATCCCTTTTGATTAAATTAGTCTTGAGGTCGATTTTATTCTATAGGAGGATGGCCACCCCTGCTTGGTTACGAGGACTGTGTGCATGGTATAAATTTTCCCAATCTTTCACCTTCAGCTTGTGTATTTCTTTTCCATTCAGATGTGTCCCCTGGAGGCAACATATTGTTGGATTTGTTTTTTTTAATTCAAGTTACAAGCCTATGTCACTTTATTGGAGAGTTTAAGCCATTAACGTTTAGAGTTACTATTAATATATGGTTTGTACTGCCACCCATGTTTGCTTATATCTTTTTTTAAAATTAGTTTGTTTCTCCATGATTAGCTTTTCCCGCCCTCTGTCATTACTGAGGCACTTCCCACTGATGGTTTACATTGTTGATTTTCATTTCTTCCTCGTGTAGTGTTTTGCTCAAGATGCTTTCCAATGCTGGTTTTCTGGCTGCAAATTCTTTTAGCTTTTGTTTATCATGAAATATTTTTATTTTGTTGTCTTACATTAAGCTTAATTTTGCTGGATACATAATTCTTGGTTGGCATCCATTGTCTTTCAGTGTTTGAAGTACGTTGTCCCAGGATCTTCTCACTTCCAGCATCTGTGATAAAAAAAAAAAAAAAACATTGTTAACCTTTTTGTTTTACCCCTGATTGTAATCTGCCTCTTTTCTCTGGAAGGTTTTAATATTTTCTCTTTGTTTTGTATATTGGATACCTTCATAACAATGTGTCTTGGCATTGGTCTACTGTGATTTTGTGTGCTCAGTGTCCTGTAAGCATCTACAATTTGTTTATCTGTTTCCATTTTTATTTTTGGAAAGTTTTCTCTAATTATTTCATTCAGCAGGTTACTCATTCCCTTGGTTTGAATCTCTGTACCTTCCTCTTTCGGGATGACTCATAAGTTTGTTTTTTTAATGTTATCCCATATCTCTTGGATGTTTTCTCATAATTTTTTACAGCATTTCTTTCTTGGATAGAGTTTTTTCAAGATGATATATTTTGTCTTCATTATCTGACATTCTGTCTTCTACTTGCTCCACTCTGTTAGTGATACTCTCAATTGAGTTTTTAATTTGGTTTATCATTTCCTTCATTTCTAGAATTATTGTTTGATTTTTCTAATAATCTCTATCTCCTGATAAAGATGCTTAATTTCTTATTTTATCTGTTTTTGTAATTCATTTTCAATGCGTTCTTTCACTGTTTGTTTTTGTTGTCTCGTATCCTCTTTAATGTTCCATTACATCTGTCTAAGGTATTCCTTGAGTTCTTTATATGACCATTTTTCTGATGACTCCAGATGCTCTTGAATATTTAGGCTGTCCTTCATTGTTTGTACTTTTTTTTCTTCCTTGCTTTTTTATGCTGCTCATGTTACTTCTTGTTCTGTTTGACTACTGAGTTACTGCTTACTCTTATAAATTTATTTGATGCTTGGAAGGAAAGATATTAGAAGGGAAGGGAAGAAGTCACTAAAGAGAATGAGAGTAGCCAGGTAGAATTCAAGGAAGGGGGTATAATAAAATTGAAAAGAAATGAAAAGACAAAAGAAAAAAATAGAAAATAAAGAAAGAAAATTTTAAGTAATAATGATAATTAAAAAATGAAAATTAAAATTTAAAATAATAATAATAATAATGAAATAAAAAATTTAAAAAATAAAAAAACATTAAAAAAGTTAAAGAACAACAACAAAAATGAAAATGAAAGAAAAAGAAAAAGATACAAATAATATAATAATAATAATACATGCAGTACTAGAGTTCAATTAACTTCTCTTCCAGTAGTTGGAGCTGTGTGCACTGGGCCAAGCTTCTCCTCTAAATAAGTGGGAACAAATCACTGTGCAGCAGCTCTTCCTCCCAGACTCGGCGGGTCTCCAATCCTGAGTGCCTAGGGCCTTCTCTTGTGCTTCCTCAAGCCAGGCCCCGCTCACCTTTGACGCTCACCACAATACTGGTTACACGCCAGGCCTCTGCTCCTGGTAGCCCTGTTTTAATGAACGCCTGGGCACACTCTCCCTGTTTGCCTGCCTCAGACCCTAAGTTTGTAGAGCTTTGTCCTGAGAACCGCCAGCGAATTTTCTTGTCTTCCGGGAGCCATGCCCCTGGTAGGTGGTGTAAGAGACCTCAATTGTCAGCACTGGTTGGAGTGGTAGCCGGGAATTCCACGCCGCAAGTCCCGAGCCAATCCTGTTTCCCTAGGTCTGGCTATCGTGCTCCTGGGAGACCTGGGAGGGGCCCTTGAGGTTTCCCCGTGGTGTTGAGAGAGATGGCAATGGGATTACACACTTGTCGCGTTGGTTTCAATGAAGTTATCTCCTCTGCCTGTAATGTCAGTTCTATGCCATGGTGGTATCACATTAAAATGGTGACCGTTCGTTCCCTTTGCTGAGTGACCAATGCAATGGGTGGGTCCTGACTATCTCTCCCAAGCCCCATTTCAATCCTGTGGCCACTGCCTATGAAGGCTCAGTTGTCTTTTAACTCTGTCAATTCAGAAAGCCCAACCAGTTATTTCAGCGGGAATGTTAGTGCTGAGTCACAAAAACCAGACGAATCTAAGCTTGAATGCAGCCAATCCGGGCTCTGTGTGTGTTCTGAGGGGCCCAGACTGTTCGCCCCAGATTCACAACAGGTCAACATTGCCTAGTGATTCTGAGCAAACAGCATTTAGACAGTTTACGACTTCCTATGCCCGTGCAGCTGAAGAGATCAGAGACTTGATTTCTTCATGCCTGCCTTAATAATGGATCTCCTGTATTGCTACTTTTTAATATCTGTGCATGTGCGTGTTTGTATATATATATATATATACACACTCTTCAGATTTTTCAAAATATGAAATATATGTGTCTTATTATACACTCACTAAATTCATTCATATTCATATCTGTGGATTTATAATCAACTTTCCACAAGATTATTCTCATAATAATCATCCACCTGCAATACATATTGTTTCCTAGTACTGAAAACTAAATTCAGTGAATGGTGCATACAAACCCTATTATTTCTACATTTACTTAGCCAGTTTAAAATTAATGCAAGTAGATTCCGAGGGGACATGATGTGTATTTTGACTTTCATTTTTATTCAACACTTGTACGTTACTATGTCTTCAGTTTATCCACATCATAGGATATATATTTCAGTCACAAATTAGAAAATTTATAGGCATTTGTTTCACGATCAATCACTTCCTGATTCAGAACACATGCATTCCTCCATGTTTCTTGACTGGTCTTTTCATGAGACTTCTTTCCAAACACATTACTTTCGTTTAACATCATCACTTATAAAGCAAAACTCAAACACCATTCATCATAAATCATAATCCTAATATTACCATTAGATATATAACTGGTTGGAATGAATGATTGTATATCAATATAAGATTTCTTATATATTTTCACATGTCAATTCAATCCATTATTTAAAGTGGAATCAGTTATGTTATTTATTCATAGTATGGTCTATTCATGCATTATCTCTATATTCATAGACAGAGGTTACACCTCTTTGTGCCCCTAATACTAATGTATGCGTCTTCAAATTATTGCTCCCAGAAATGGTGAAAGAAATACTCATGTCACCTGATCTACATATACATTTTATCACAGTAATATTCTGAACAACAAAAAAATAAAATATCACACTTATGATTGTACCAAAGCCTAAAAGGAAAGTGAATGTTGATAACTAATAACATCCATGTCCAGGTTGCCTAATGCTCTCAAATGTCATTCCCATTCATGACGACATATTTGTTTTTTCCTATGATTATATATTCAAACTCAAGCCTGTTGAAAATGTCTAATCCTATCCCTCACTTTATACTTTGCCTGATTTAGTAATGTCTCTATTGACACCTGCTTTCCTACATATTTTCCCCAGTTCATCATTTTGGCTTACTCTTCACATGTGCTGACATTTACATTCACTCTCTAAACGAAACCCTATTGCTAAAGAAGCTTTTTTTTCCAAATCATATACTCACTCTTCTTCCTAAACCTACTGACTATCTTCCTAATCCTACCAACTATCCCTTTTTGACTGGATGTTCTCTTCTACATTCAATCATCCAAGGTACAAGGTCCTATGCCATTGTATTTCGATTTAACTGAGACAATTGTACAGAACATTATTCAACACTAAGTATCCAAACCAAGGGCCCAATGCCCTTCTGGGCTTCAAATCTTTCTTAGATTCCCGTTTTTATACATATATTTCACCTATATATTCTTATAAATATCACAGGTTCCCAATCCCATTATTCATCCTGCAGAATGATTCCTAACCCAAATCGAAAATATTATTAACCCTAACCATACACTAACTTTGCAGGAGAGCAGGAACAGTGTGGGTATTAAACTACAGGAATCTAGGGGATCTTCACCTGCTGAGAAACTTAAATGTTCATGCAGAAATAATCCCTGGTGAAGATGAAGGCAGCTATGAAGTACCTCAGAAAGCAAAAGTCAACTTCCATGGCAATCATCCTGGTCAGGATGAAGGGTTGTGTCTGAATCATTCTCTCTCTTCTTAATGTATAGAACATGGACCAAACCAGTCCTGTGTGGAAGCTGTTCCCGGGTGCTTATGGTTGATATAACATTCTAACTGGAGAAAGTGTCACATGAAAATCGGGGCAGCCTCCACCTCATGGTACTTTTGGAAGCAACAAAGTGGTTGCCAAGGCAGTGACATCATTCAGATCCTGAAGAAAGTGATTTCACCTCACTTCCTTGGTGAAGGAACTCTCTGAACTTGGGATCCAGGAAGCCAGGCACCCAGAGACAGTCCCTGTTCTAGTCCCAGTGGTCTCACATGTTTGGAATTACCAAGGACAGAGTCAGTCTTTCTTGGTACCTACAGATGTGAGGATGGCCAAATGCCAGGAAACCTCTGAAGAGGGGCTTTCCCTGAGAAAGCAGGTAGTGGATCATTTTCTGAGAATAGGTAGGAAAGGCGGTTTGTTTGGTATGGTGTGGAATATTTCTATTAAGTCCTTTGACAAGGTGAGTGTTTCTATGTGTGTGTATCCCACTGAGTCCATTGTTGTAGACATTAGAAAAGACAATGCATCAATGGATGTGTCCTGTCTAGTAGAAAGCTTCCCAGCATTCATCCTGCCCAATTCATGAGTGGACTCTGGCTTGCCTTATGGATGGGCAACACCTACAAGCTTCCTAATTCCTGTTTTCTCTCTCAATTCAGCCCACTCTCCAGAATAGTATCATGGTTTTGTGTCCAAGATTTGTACCACCTCCAAGATCTGTGACATGGCTATGTACTGGATAGCTGAAGGAAATGGCTAGCATCTCAGAAATCTCAGATATCTGTTGACCAGGAAAGTCTCAGTGGAGAAACCCTGCTTTGGTCCTTTTGCTTAACTATTGTTCTGTTGAATGTCAGGAAGTTTTTTGCCTCAAGCCACCACTTTGTGAACCCTGAAGAAAACAGTTTTCAAATGGAAATGAATTGGCATCACCTGTGGCTCTTTGCTTAATTGCTTAGGATTGGGATATGTCTGAATCAGCCTGTTGGCCCTGTGTGAGGCTGTGGCTTAGATTCTCATCACCTGATGGATCTAAAGATAGATCCCATGCGTGCATCCAAAACCAAAATGTCAAAAAGATCAGATATTGTTGATGAACTCTCTTGCCTTCCTCTGGTAGGTTCCAGATATCCATCAAGTGAGAATAGGGATTCTTTGGGTCAAAAGAGTTCTTCAAAACCCTGCAGAGGCTAGGCCATAGGTGCTTGATTATCATGATTCCAATTCACTTAAAGAATCTAAACCCCAAAGCTAGAAGGCCTCAAGTTGGAGAAGCCAAGCAATATTAAAGGTAGGCCTATTTGATCACTCCTGGTTCACAGGAAGAGAGTCCAGGCCACCCTTACTTTAGGCAAATGCGGTGCAAGGAGCTTATTTTGGACACTGTCGTGGGCTGCGTCCCTTATGGAAACCTCCAGCCAGAGGATATAATGAGTGTCTATATGGAAGAAGATGAGGGCCATGTGAGAGTGTTTTGGTTTTAATTGTGGACATTTGTCTGGCGGTTGAAAGAGATCACTGGGTCCACCTAGGCTTGCACTCTGGTGTGATTCCCCTTAGAGACTGAGTTCTTTTACTGATCTCAGAGAATTATTGCCAGGAATTGTGTTGGAATTTTAGATGGCCATGCATGAGAGTTGCCCTTGGAAAGTGACATCTAGGCCCTAGTTGACTTTCCACAGAGCACAGGGAATCTCAGCCAGGATAACACATGATATTATTCTTAAAGACTTGGCAGCCATATTTGAGAGTCAAAACACACATGGACCATACATTGTAGACCTCAATGGGCCTGGCTTAATCTGACTTTTGGCCACTTTTGGAAGCCTTGCCTGTAAGAATTCTCCAGAGTTTTCATTTAATGGTTTCTGAGTGAATTGAAATCCACAGTGCCTCCAACTTCATCCTTGAAAATTGGCTATATCAATATCATAAAATTTTTGAAATTCCCATGACCGGGTAGCACTGGAGAACATTTGGATGTCCTCTTGCTGATCATGAGTATACAGGACAGTGCCTTGATTGACTGGGTTTTATGAAAATGGTGTAGAACAGAGATTCCAGTAAGTTGGATCTTGCTGAGTAGTTGTTCTAGAGCAGTGGTTGGCAGGTGTGTGATAAAACATCTGTGGTGGGGGCATGTGGATCTGCCATTGGCTTCCAAATGGATTGTGACTGACATTTTGCAGTCAGTAGAACCTTATACGTAAAAGCATATTGTTATATGGAGAGGTTTCAGGGCAATGTTCAGAATCAGGATGCTATGGTCAATAGGGCAAGTTATGTGGGATAGAAGCCTGGTTGGTGCATTCTCCTGCAGAACTCGACACACCACACTTGACAGAACTCACTTCAGCACTGTGTCCCAGGTGAACCCTTGTATTTAATGAAGCAAATACCAAACTCCCAGTGCAGCAGCAAGAAACACCACAAAAGTGGAGGATGACCAAATGAATTTACAGTCCACACGGAGAGACACCTAGAATCCAGTGGCCACAGTATACCTACAAATAGAAAATTCAGCACTGCTGCCTCATGTTTATTGGAAAATAAGAAACCATGTCATCCAGGTCACATAGATGCAGAACAAGATTTGATGGTCTCACTACATATGAAGCTAATGCTTCTGACAACAGCATATATTTCATTGCCCAACCTCACAGGCAGTTTCTTCAGATGTTAGGCTGGCAGAACTTCATGTTTTTGGAGTGATTACCCTGTCCCTTACTTTTGGAAACTCCTCTACCAACTCCAAATTTGTGAACTTCTGAGCATTTTCCATTCCACATATGTATTCACAGATTTTCTAAATGTTCTCCTCTAATTGTGTCTTATGTAGGGCGAAGGTAATGTCAAGACATTATTCTGAATGAGAGTGGGAAGATTTTTGTGTAGCACATATTTGCATACACATTGGATACATTTTCCAATTTTCCATTCGAAATACTGAATCCCTGACACTAACACATACCCTACTAGACTTTGACTTCTTATCCTAATTTGATGGAGAATAATAACCCAAACAGAATACAAATACAAGAGGTTCACAGGAGGCATGGTGTATAATTGGACTTGCCTTTCGTATGATAAATTGTAGGTGTTATAAATCTAGCGAATTTTAATTGAAATAGTTCTCCATGTGTTTTCAAAGTTAACAAATATGTGAATAACTGTCTCCCTTTCTCTGTAGCCTATTCATCACATGTATTTTTATAAGCACATACAGAATTCTACCTGGTATCAGTCGTACATTTGGTGAGGTGGCTGGCTTGGCAGATACAAATTGTGAGAAGAGATCACTCCTACTTACCGCTGTTGGTACTAAAAATTCAACATATGGGTGAGCTTTTTAGTTAAACAACATGAATCCATGTACATTAAAATGAATATTTTTGGATCTGTGGATGATATATATTTCATGGTGAATTTCAATTCACATACATAATGCTACTTTTTAATGTCTGTGTGTGTGTGTGTGTCTGTGTGTGTGTATATATATATATATATATATATATATATATATATATATTTACTCTCCAGATTTTTCAAAATATTTAGTATATTTTTCTTTTTATACCCTCCCTAAATTCATTCATATTCATGTATGTGGATTTATAATCAACTTTTCACAAGATTATTCTCAGAAATATTCCTCCAACTGAAATACATATTTTTTTTCTTGTACTGAAAACTAACTTTGGGGGATCACATGATGGCGGCGAATGGAGTGCATTACCCCCATGTACCACGTCACTGTGCGGGAAAATGACGAGTTAGAACGGCTAAAACCTATCTTGTTAGGAATTTCCAGCAAATTTGGGGTGCTCCAAAACCTAGTGGACATATATCCATCTCACGAGGATCAGCTATGGGGGCTCAAACGCGAGTGATTTTTCCGCACGGAGGGTCATGCTGCTTATTCAGCAAATTGCCCTGCAGCTAGAGTGTGTGGCGCGCACTGGGAAAAGACGAGATAGCATCGCAAATATACAGTGGTGCGGATTCTATGGGCTCATGCCCGCTATGCAATTACTGTGCTCAGTGCTGAATTCTGGGATTGAGACGGGGATGGATGTGGTCCAATTCCGTTCTCCATACTGGTCAGACCACAGAGGAAGCCAGCGTCCACCATCTTGAAGAGCTGACATCACCATCCCTGTTTTCGACTGATTGCAGCTCATTCAGCTATAGAACAGGTAATTTCAGGATTCCATTCACCTTTGCTTCGCAGACAAATTACTCAGGCTCAGTGCTAAAGAACCCGCAGAAACTGCGTCTTGGAGCCTGCTCCTATTAGAACATACACTGAGCCCAGAGCGGCCAAATTTGGCCTCCCTGAACTGATCTGGCCCAGGGCTCAAGAACCCGTGGAAACTGCTTCCCGGTGTGGGTCTTGCTGAATAATGTGGAGGTAAATATCAACCGAGCCTTCATAGGCAGTGGCAACAGGATTGAGACGAGGCTTGTGAGGGCAAGTCAGGACTCACCCATTGCTTTGGTCACCCAGCAAAGGGAACGAAATGCTGCCTTTTGCATGGGATACCAACATGGCAGAGATCTGATGTCATCAGAAAGCAGCGGAGGAGATAACTTCATTAATACCAGCGGTGACAGAAACAGTTGGTCTCCTGGTAAAGAAAGTGAGTCAGAAACACCCGAGTCTCTCTCACTTTGTCATCAAGCCAGAGGGGCAGAGCAGAGCCGCTGCCCATGCCTGGAACAGGCCCAGCGACACACCTGCATGATACTCACTTCACCCCAATTGGAATAGAGGCAGAGCAGAGCCGCCAAATGTGCCCAGAACAGGCTTAGCGACCAGCAGGCATGGTAGTCACGTCACCTCAATTGGAGTAATTGCAGAGCAGAGCCTTCTCCAGCACCTAGTACAATCCAAGTGGCCCACCGGCATGGTAGTCACATAACCCCAATAGGAGTAGGGGCAGAGCAGAGTCTTTGCCCATGGTGCCCGGAACAGGCCCAGCAACCTGCCGGCTTCGTAGTCACAACACCCCAATTGGAGTAGCGGCAGAGCAGAGCCACCACCCGCGCCCTCAAGGTAGACAAATCTGCACCCGACCAGCAGAAGAGGCCCAGCGGCCTGCCAGCGCGGCAGACCCTTCACCCCATTTGGACTAGGGGCAGAGCAGATCCATCGCCCATGCCCGTAATGTAGGCAGACCTGCGACCGACGGCAGAACAGGCCCACCCACCCGCCGGCGTAGTAGTCACGTCACCCCAATTGGAGTAGGGGCAGAGCAGAGCCGCCGCCCGCGCCTCTAAGGTAGGCAGACCTGAGACCGACTGGCAGAACACCCCAGGGGTCCATGGGTGTGGTACACACGTCACAGGAATTAGAGGAGGGGCTTAGCAGAGCCGCTTCCCGTGCCTGCAGGGTAGGCAGACCTGCGACCGATCAGGAGAACAGGCCCAGCGGCCCATCAGCATGGTAGATAGATCACCCCAATTGGAAGAGCACAACAGCCACCCCCGCCCCTGCAAGGAAGACTTTTCAAATATACAAGAGCAATATAAATATATAGGGGGAAAATTTCAAAATCACAACAGTTTCACCAAGCAGAAAGAAACGCGAGCCGTATGAAAAGACAAAGAAAAAAGGACCACAAGCAATGCAGGTCAACACAACTTTAGAAGAGGTAATAGCTGCAGCAGATGGAATGTCAGATAAAAAACTCAGGATATACATGCTTCAGATAATCTGGAGTCTCAAGGAAGACATTAGACAGCAAAATCAGACAATGAAAGATCACTTCGACAATGAATTACACAAACAAATCCAAGAAGCAAAAGATCAATTATACAGGGAGATAGAAGTTGTAAAAAATGACAAACAGAAATCCTAGAAATGCAGGAAGCAATAAAACAACTTAAAAACTCAATTGAGAACACTACCATCAGAGTAGAACACTTAGAAGATAGAACATCAGACAATGAAGACAAAGTATTTCAACTTGAAAAGAACATAGACAGCTCAGCAAGACTGTTAAGAAACCATGAACAGAACATCCGAGAAATATGGGATAACATAAAGAGACCAAACTTAAGAGTCATTGGGATACAGGAAGGTATAGAGGTCCAAACCAAAAGAATGAGCAATGTATTTAATGAAATAATACGAGAAAACTTCCCAGACTTGAAGAATGAGACAGACTCCCAATTCCTAGAAGCCAACAGGACGCCGAATGTGCAAAATCATAAGAGATCCACACCTAGACGATTATAATGAAGATACCCAACGTACAGAATAAAGAGAGAATTTTAAAAGCTACAATTGAAAGGAAGCAGATTACATTTAGGGGTAAAGCAATCAGGATAACAGCTGATATTTCAACACAGACTCTGAAAGCTAGAAGATCCTTGAAATATATGTTTTTGTCAGGAGCTTTAGCTTCATTTCTAGTGAAAGCATCAAAGCTGTGTCTGCATCTATGTAACCTGGAGAACATGGTTTCTTATTTTCCAAAAGACATGAGGCAGCAGTGCTGAATTCACTCTTTGTAGGTAAACTGTGGCCACTGAAGGCTAAGTGTCTCCCCGTGTGGACTGTGAAGCCATTTGGTCATCCTCCACTTTTCATGGTGTTTCTTGCTGCTGCACTGGGAGTTTGGTATTTGTTTCACTAAATAAAATGAGTTCAACTGAGACCCAGTGCTGGAGGGAGTTCTGTCATGTATGGTGGGTCAGGGTCTGCAGGAGAATTCACCAACCAGGATTCTATCCCACATAGATTGCCCCCTTGATCATAGCAACCTGATTCTGAACATTGCCCTGAAAATCTCCATATAAAAAGATGCCTTTACATGGAGAGGTTTCAGACATATAAGGTTCTGCTGGATGCACCATGTCAGTCTCAAGCCCTTTGGAAGTAATGGCAGATCCACATGGCCCCACAAGAGATGTTTTATCACACACCTGCACACCACCTGCACACACACCACTATTCAGTAGGCTACAAGATACTGGCATTTATGTTCTACACCATTTTCATGAAACCCAGACAATCAAGGCACTATCTGGTACACTCATGATGAGCAAAAGGACATCAAAGGTTCTCCAGTGCCACCTGGTCATTGGAATGGCAAAAATTTCATGGTATTTATGTAGCCACTTTTCAAGGATGAAGTTGGAAGCACTGTGGGTTTCAATTCATTTAGGAACCATTAAATGGTGAGGAAGCTCATTTCAATAAAAGATCTGGAGAACTCTCACAGGCAATTTTTCCCAAGGAGTGAGCTAGATCTCAGTTTAGAAGGGCGAATCTCATTAGTGGCCTATTCCACTGACACACAAATGACCGCAATTGAAACCAAAACACTCCCACATGACCCTCATCTTCTGCCATAGAGACACTCATCATAACCTTTGCTGCAGGTTTTCATGAGGGATGCAGCCCAAGACAGTGTCCAAAATAAGCTCACTTACCCCTCAATTGTCTAAAGTCAGGGTGGCCTGGACACCCTTCCTGTGAACCAGGAGTGATCAAATAGGCCTGCCCTTAATAATGCTCTGCTTCTCCATTTTGACTGTTACTGATTGTTGAGTATAAATTCTTTGTGTGAATTGGAGTCATGAGAAAATCCAAGCACCTATGCATTAGCCTCTTCAGGGCTTTGAAAAACTCATTTGACCCAAATGATATCTATTCTCACTTGATAGAGGTCAGGACTTACAGAGGAAGGCAAGAGACTTCATCCACATTGACTGCTCTTATGGCCATTTTGGTTTTGGATTCAGAGATGGGATCTTTCTGTAGATCCGTCAGGTGCCGAGAATCTAAGCCCCAGCCTCACATAGGGCCAAGGGGCTGATTCAGACACATCCCTTTTGAAGCAATTAAGCAAACAGCCACAGGTGATGCCCATTCATTTTCATTTGAAAACTGTTTTCTTCAGGCATTACAAAGGGGTTGCCTGAGGCAAAGAAATTCCTGACATTCAGGGCAACAGAACAATAGGTTAGCAAAAGGCCCAAAGCAGGGTTTCTCCACTGAGACTTTACTGGTCACACTGATATCTGAGTTTTCTGAGATGCTCCCATTGCCTTCAGCTATCCAGTACATGGCCATGTAACAAAGTTTGGAGGCGGTACATATCTTGGACACCAAACCATGAGACTATTCCGGAGAGTGGCCAGAATTCAGGAAGAAAACTGGAGCTTAGGAAGATAGTAGGTGTTGTCCATTCATAAGGCAAGCTGCAGTCCATTCATCAATTGCGCAGGATGAATGCTGGGTAGCTTTCTACTAGACAGGGCACTTACATTGATGCATTCTCTTTTCAAATGTCAACAACCACGGACACAGTGGGATACACTTTTAGAAACCCTCCCCATGTCAAACGACTTTCTAGAAACAATCCACTCAAAAACAAACAATCCACCATCCCTACCTATTCTCAGAACATGAGACAAAACCACAAACTCACACCCACACCCACAAAGCACCTCCTTCCCAGAAGTAGGTCTTTGATTATCCGGAGTTTCCTCTGACTGGTGGGCCATACCATGTTCCCCCGAAATGGCCTGTACTTTCTCAGATTTGGTGTCTTTGCCAGAACAACTACCTGCTTTCTCAGGAAACACCTTTCTTCATAGCTTTCCTGGCATTTGGCCATCCTCACATCAGTTGGTACCAATAAAGACTGACTCTGTCCTTGGTAAATCCAATCAAGTGTGCCAACTGGGACTGGCACTGGCTCTGGGGGCCTAGCTTCCTGGTTCCCAAGTTAAGAGAGTTCCACTACAAAGGAAGTGAGGTGAGGTCACTTTTTTCAGGAACTGAATGAGGTCACTGCCTTGGCAACTACTTTGCCCTAACAGTTGCTTCCAAGGGTCCCATGAGATGGATGCTGCCCCAATTCCTGTGACATTTTTACAAGTTAGAATGGTATATCAACCATAGTCACCCAGGAACAGCTCTCCACACAGGCTTGGTTTGGTCCATCTTCTCTACATTAAGAAGAGAGAGGCTGATTCAGACACAACCCTTCATCCTGACCAGGCTGTTTGCCATGGAAGATGACCTTTGCTCTCTCAGGTCCTTCATACCTGCCTACATGTTTTCCAGGGATAATTTCTGCATGGACCATTGAGGTTCTAAGTAGGTGGAAGATCCCCTCCATCCCTGCATTGTAAGACCAACTCTGTTCCAGCTCTTCTGTAATGTTATATTGAGGGAACAGTGTATGGTTATGCTTAATAATCAGTTCGATTTGGGTTAGGAATCATTCTACGGGATGTATAATGGTATTGGGTAACTGCAATACTTACAAGAATATATAGGTGAAATATAAGTATGAAAACAGAAATCCAGGTAAGATTTGAAGTCCAGAAAGTCATTGGGTCCTTGATTGGATTACTTAGCTTGAATTACGTTCTGCACAGGTATCTCAGATAAATTGATATACAATGGCATAGGAACTTGTACCTTGGATGATTGAATGTAGAAGAGAACATTCCCTCAAACAGAGATAGTCAGTAGGATCAGGAAGATAGTCGGTAAGTATCGGAAGAACAATGAGTATAGGATTTGGACCAAAAGTTATTTAGCAATAGGGTTTCGGTTAGAGAGTGAATTTCAATAACAGCACATGTGAAGGGTCTCTAACAATGATGAAGTGGGGAAAATATGTAGGAATGCAGATATCAATAGAGACATTAGGAAATCAGGCAAAGTATAAAGTGAGTGATAGGATTAGATATTTTCAACAGGCTTGAGGTTGAACATATAATCTTAGGAAGAAACAAATATGTAGTCACCAATCGGATTGACATTTGAGAGCATAAGGCACCCTGGACATGGATGTTTTTATAATCCATGTTCACTTTCTATTTAGGATTTGGTAGAATCATAAGTGTGACCTTTGAATTTTGTGACTAGAATATTACTGTGATGAAATGTATATGTAGATCAGGTTACATGAGTATTTCTTCCACCATTTCTGGAAGCAATATTTTGAAGATGTATAAATTTTTATTGGGGCTACAAAAAGGTGCACCCTGTGTCTATGAATACAGAGGAAATGCATGAATAGACCATACTGTGAATAAATAATAAAACTGGTTTCAACTTGAAATAATAGATTGAAATAAATTTGAAAACAAATAAGAAATCTTATATTAATATACAATCATTCATTCCAACCCATTAAACATCTAATGGAAATATGAGGATTTTGGTTTAACATGAAAAGTGTGTGACTTTGCTTCAAATTGATTATGAAAATCGAAAATAATTTGTATGGAAAGAAGTCTCATGAAAAGACCAGTCAAGAAACCTGGAGGAATACATGTGTTCTGAAGCAGGAAGCGATTGAAAGTGAAACAAATGCCTATAAATTTGTGAAATTGTTGATGAAATATATGTCCTATGATGTCCATAAACTTAAGAAAGAGTAATGTACCAGTGTGGAATAAAAACGAACGTCAAAATACACATCACGTCCAATAGAATTCTACATGCATTGATGTTAAACTGGTTCAGTTACTGTAGAAATATTAGGATTTGAAGGCACCAATCACTGTAGTTAGTTTTCAGTACTAGGAAACAAATATGTACTTCAGGTGGATGAATATTTCTGAGAATAATCTTGTGAAAATTTTATTATAAATCCACATACATGAACATGAATGAATTTTGGGACTCTAAATAAGACACAAATATTTCATATTTTGAAAAATATGGAGACTATATATATATATATATATATATATATATATATATATATATATATACACACACACACACACACACACACACACACAAAACACACACACAGACTTTAAAATGTAGTAATATATGCCAATCGAAATTCATCATGAAATATATATCATCCACAAATGCAAAAATATATATTTTACAGAATATGGATTTATGTATAATTTTGTTCAACTTGGAAGCTCACCCATAGGTTGAATATTCAGTTCCAAAGCGTTTAGGAGGAGTGATCTCTTCTCACAATTTGTATTTGCTGAGGAAGCCACCTCACAAAAATGTAGGTGTGATACCAGGTAGCTTTCGGTATGTGCATATAAAAATACATATGTTGAATAGGCTACAGAGAAAGGGAGTCAGTAATACACATATTTTGAACTTTAAAAACACATGGAGAACTATTTAATTAAAAATTGACTAGATTTATAACACATAAACTTTATCATGTAAAAGGCAAGTCCAAATATACATCATGCCTCCTTTGAACTGCTTGTATTTATATTCTGTTTGTGTTATTTTTCTCCATCATATTAGGATTAGTAGCCAGAGTCAAGTAGGGTATGGGATAGTGTCAGGGATTCTGTATTTTGAATGGAAAATTGGAGATTGTATCAAATGTGTGTGCAAATATGTGCAACCCAAACTTCCCACTCTGATCCAGAACAATGCCTTGACATTACCTTCGCTCCAAGTAAGACACAATTAGAGGAGAAGAGTTAGAAAATTTGTGAATACATGTCTGGAATGGAAAATGCTCAGGAGTTCACAAACTTCGAGATGGTAGAGGAGTTTCCAAAAGCAAGGGACATGGTAAACACAACACCAACATGGAGCTCTTCTGGCCTAAAGACTGTTTGAGAAACTGCATGTGAGATTGGGCACTTGAAATATAAGTTGTTGTCAGAAGTTTTAGCTTTCTTTCTAGTGAGACCATCAAAGATGGGTCTGCATCTATGTGACCTGGACGACATGTTTTCTTATTTTCCAATGAACATGGGGCAGCAGTGCTGAATTCTCTCTTTGTAGGTAAACTGTGGCCACTGGGGGCTTAGTGTCTCCCCGTGTCGCTTTGAAGACATTTGGTCATCCTCCACTTTTCGTGGTGTTACTTGCTGCTGCACAGTGAGTTTGATATTTGCTTTACAAAATACAAGGAGTTCAACTGGGACACAGTGCTGCAGGGAGTTCTGTCACTTGTGGTGGGTTAGAGTCTGCAGGAGAATGCACCATCCAGGCTTCTATCACTCATTGCTTGCTACATTGCCCCCTTTTCCATTGCAACCCAATTCTGAACATTGCCCTGAAACCTCTCTATATAACAAGGTGCCTTTACATAAATGGGTCTGCTGGCTGCTGCAAGTCAATCACATGATATTTGGAAGCCAATGGCAGATCCACATGGCCCCACCACAGATGTTTTGTCACACACCTGCCCACAACTGCTCAAGGCTCACTACTCAGAAGGTTCCAACTTACTGGCATCTCTGTTCTATGCCATTTTCATGAAACCCAGTAAATCAAGGCCCAGTCTGGTACACTAATGATGAGCATCAGGAGATCTAACTGTTCTCCAGTGCCACCTGGTCATGGGAATTTAAAAAATTTCATGGTATTTATCTAGCCATTTTTCAAAGAGGAATTTGGAGCCACAGTGGGTTTCAATTCATTCATGAACCATTAAATGTTGTGGAAGCTCATTTCAATGAAAGATCTGGAGAACTCTCACAGGCAATGCTTCCCAAAGAGTGGCCTAAAGGTCACATGAGGCCAGGCCCATTGAGGTCTACAATGTGAGGTCCATGGGTGTTTTGACTCTCAAATATGCCTGCCAAGTCTTTCAGAATAAAATCCGGGTATATCCTGGCTGACATTCTCAGTGCTTTGTGGAAAGCCACCCTGGGCTTAGATCTCAGTTTCCAAGGGCAAGTCTAATGCGTGGCCTCCTAAAATCCCAACACAATTCATGTCAATACTTCTCTGAGGTCAGTTCCGGAACTCAGTCTCTAAGGTGAATCAAACCCGAGTTAAAGCCCAGGTGGACCCAGTCTTATCTTCCAACAGCCAAATAAATGACCACAATTAAATCCAAAACACTCCCACATTGCCCTCATCTTCTTCCATATAGACACTCATCATTACCTCTGGCTGGAGGTTTCCATGAGGGGTAAAGCACAAGACAGAGTCTGAAATAATCTCCCTTGCCCTCATTTGCCTAAAGTCAGTGTGACCTGGACACCCTTCCTGTAAACAAGGAGTGATTTAATAGGCCTGCCACTAATACTGCTCTGCTTCTCCAATTTGAGGCCTACTGACTGTCATGTATAGATTCTTTATGTGATTTGGATTCATTAGAAAACCCAAGCACATATGGGCTAGCCTCTGCAGGGTTTTGAAGAACTCGATTAATTCAAAGGATCCCCAAATTCACTTGTTGGAGGTCAGGAACCTAACAGAGAAAGGCAATAAACTTCATCTACAATGACTGATTTTTTAGACATTTTGGTTTTGGATGAACACATGGGATCTTTCTTAAGATCCATTAGGTGCTGAATATCTAAGACACAGCCTCACACACGGCCAAGAGGCTGATTCACACACATATCTCTCAAAGCATTTTAGCAAACAGCCACAGGTGATGCCCATTCATTTCCATTTGAAAACTGTTTTCTTCAGGATTCACAAAGGGGTGGCCTGAGGCAAAGACCTTCCTGACATTCAGGGCAACAGAGGAATAGGGAAGCAAAAGGCCCAAAGCCGGTTTTCTCCACTGAGACTTTCCTTGTCACACTGATATCTGAGTTTTCTGAGATGCTCCCTTTCCTTTCAGCTATAGAATACATGGCCATGTCACAGAGGTTGGAGGTGGTACATAACTTGGACAAAAACCCATGAGCCTACTCTGGAGAGTGGCCAGATTCAGAAAGAAAACAGGAACTTAGGAAGATAGTACGTGTTGCCCATTGATAAGGCAAGTCACAGTCCATTCATAAATTTGGCAGGATAAATGCTGGAATTCTTTCTACTAGACAGGACACATCCATAGATGAATTCTCTTTTCTAATGAATACAACCACGGACACAGAGAGTTTCACAGACATAGAAACACTCACATTGTCAAAGGAATTACTAGACACAGTCCACTCCAAACCCAACAAACTGCCTTTCCTACATATTCTCAGAACATGAGAAAAAACCACAAACTCACTCCCACACCCACAAAGACACCTCCTTCCCCCAAGTAATTCTGTGACTATCCTGAGTGTCGTCTGACTGGTAGGCCATACTATGTACCCCCAAATGGCCTGTCCTGTCTCAGATATGGTCTCCTTGGCCAAATATGTGACGTTGTCAGGAGCCAGAAATGGGAAAGTACATTTTTTCTCAGGAAAGGCCCCTCTACAAAGCTCTCCTGGCATTTGGCCATCCTCACATCAGTAGGTTCCAGGAAACACTGATTCTGTCCTTGGTAAATCCAAACAAGTGACCTCAATGGGACTGGGACTGGGACTGGCTCTGGTTGCCTGGCTTCTGCACACAAGTTCAGAGAGTTCCATCACCAAGGAAGAGAGGTGAGATCACTTACTTCAGGTAGTGAATGAGGACACTGCCTTGGCAATCACTTTGTCCTAACAGTTTTTTCCAAGGGTCCCATGAGATAGAGGCTGCCCCTACTTCCTGTGACACTTTCACAAGTTAGAATGGTGAATCAACCATAGGCACCCAGGAACAGCTCTCCACACAGGCCTGGTTTGGTCCATTTTCTCTACATTGAGAACAGAGAGGCTCATTAAGATACAATCCTTCATCCTGACCAGGTTGTTTGCAATGGAAGATGAGTTTTGCTCTTTAAGGTCCTTCATAGCTGCCAATATCTTCTCCAGGGATCACATCTGCATGGACCTTTGAGTTTTTCAGCATATGGAATATCCCCTACATTCCTGTATTGTAAGACCAACACTGTCCCTGGTCTTTTGTTAAGTGAGATTGTGGGAACAGTGTATGTTTAGGGTTTAATAACATGTTTGATTTGGGTTAGGAATCATTCTGCTGGATGAATAATGGTATTGGGAACCTGTGATATTTATTAAAACATAGACATAAAATATAAGTATGAAAACAGAAATCTAGGTAAGATTTGAAGCTCAGAAGGGCATTGAGCTGTTGATTGTGATACTTAGCTTTGAATTATGTTCCGCATATATGTCTCAGATAAATCGATAATCAATGGCATAGGACCTTATACCTTGGATGATTGAATGGAAAAGAGAACTTCCACTCAAACAGGGAAACTCAGTAAGATTAGGAAGATAGTCAGTAGCTTTCAGAAGAAGAGTGAGTACAGAATTTCGACCAAAAATTCTTTATCAATAGGGTTTCGCTTAGAGAGTGAAAGTAAATATCATCACATGTGAAGAGTCACTCACATGGTGAACTGGGGAAAATATTTAGGAAAACAGACATCAATAGAGACATTAGGAAATCAGGCAAAGTATAGAGTGAGTGATAGGATTAGACATTATTAACTGCATTTAGGTTGAATATATAATTTTAGGAAGAAACAAATACGTAGTCACCAATAGGATTGATATTTGAGACTATTAGGCAAACTGGACCTGGATGTTTTTAGGAATCCATGTTCAGTTTCCATTTAGGCTTTGGTACAATCATAAGTGTGACTTTTGCTTTTTGTGTCCAGAATATTACTGTGATACAATGTATATGTAGATAAGGTGACCTGAGTATTTCTTCCACCATTTCTGGGAGCAATATTTTGAAGATGTATAAATTAGTATTCGGGGTACAAACAGGTGTACTCTTTGTCTTTGAATATGGAGAATATGCATGTATAGACCATACTGTGAATAAATAATATAACTGGTTCCAACTTCAAATAATGGATTGAATTGAAATGTGAAAATATACAGGAAATCTTATATTGATATACAACAATTCATTCCAACCCGTTTTACATCTAATGGTAATATGAGGATTATGGTTTATCATGAAGAGTGTGTGAGTTTTGCTTAAAATTGATTATGGAAATTGAAAATATTTTTTTTGGAAAAAAGTCTCATAAAAAGACCAGTCAAGAAACCTGGAGAAATACATGTGTTCTGAAGCAGGAAGTGACTGAAAGTGAAACAAATGCGTATAAATTTGTGAAATTGTAGATGAAATACATATCCTTTGATGTGCATTAACTGAAGGAATAGTAATGTACCAGTGTTGAGTAAAAATGAACGTCAAAATAAACATCATGTCCCATAGGAATCTTCTTGCATTGATGTTAAACTGAGTCAGTTAATGTAGAAATATTAGGATTTGAATGCACCATTCACTGAATTTAGTTTTCAGTCCTAAGAAACAAATATGTATTTCAGGTGGATGAATATTTCTGAGAATAATCTTGTGAAAATTTGATTATAATTCCACATACATGAACATGAATGAATTTTGGGACTGTACATAAGACACATCTATTTCATATTTTGAAATATATGGAGAGTGTGCATATATATATATATACAAGAGTGTGTATACACACACACACACACACACACACAAAACAGACATTAAAAAGTAGCAATATATATGCCAATTGAAATTCTTCATGAAATATATATCATCCACAGATCCAAAAATCTTCATTTTACTGAGCGTGGATTTATGTGTAATATTGTTTAACTAGGAAGCTCACCCATAGCTTAAATTTTCAGTTACAACATCGTTTAGGAGGAGTGATCTCTTCTCATAATTTGTATCTGCCAAGTCAGCAACCTCACAAAAATGTACGTGTGATACCAGGTAGGATTCTATATGTGCATATAAAAATACATGTGCTGAATATGCTACAGAGAAAGGGAGACAGGAATTCACATATTTGTCAACTTTAAAAACACATTGAGAGAGGGAGGGGCAGATCTGCCAATCGCTCCTTCAAGGTAGGCGGACCTGCGACCCACCGGCTGAACAGGACCAGTGGCCCGCCACCGTGGAAAACACATCGCCCTGGTTGGGGGAGGGGCAATGCCGCTGGGCCTGCAAGGTAGGCAGACCTGTGACCCACAGCAGGACAGGCCCAGCAATCTGCGGAGGGGCAGAGACGCCCTCTGCGCCTGCAAGGTAGGTGGACCTGCAACCACCGACAGACCAGGCCTATGGCCCGCCAGCATGGTATACACATCGTCCCGGTTGGGGGAGGGGCGGAGCAGCCACAGGCGCCTGCAAGGTAGACAGACCTGCAAGGGACAGACAAAACAGACCCAGTGGCCCACGGATGGTCAAAGCTGCCGCCCACGCCTGCAAAGTAGCCCGACTTGCGACCCACTGGCAGAACAGGCCCAGTGCCTGCAGAGGGGCAGAGCTGCTGCTCGCACCTTCAAGGTAGGCGGACCAGCTACCGACTTACAGAACAGGCCCAGCAGCCTGCTGGTGTGGTAGGCACATTGTCCCAATTGTAGGAGGGGCAGAGCCACCACCCGTGCCTGCGAGGGAGACTTTGAAACTATACAAGAGCAATATAAATATATAGGGGAAAAATTCAATAACACAACAGTTTCACCAAGCAGAAAGAAATATGAACAGTATGAAAAGACAAGGAAAGAAAGGACCATAAGCAATGCAGGTAAAGTCAACGTTAGAAGAGGTAATATCTGTAGCAGATGGAATGTCAGATAAAGAACTCAGGATATACATGCTTCAGATGATCTGGAGTCTCAAGGAAGACATTAGACACAAAATCAGACAATGAAAGATCACCTTGATAATGAATTACATAAAAAAAAAATCCAAGAAGCATAAGATCAACTATACAGGGAGATAAAGATTATAAAATCAAACAAACAGAAATCCTAGGAATGCAGGAATCAATAAACCAACTTATAAACTCAATTGAGAATACTACCAGCAGAGTAGAACACTTAGAAGATAGAACATCAGACAATGAAGACAAATTATTTCAACTTGAAAAGAACACAGGCAGCTCAGCAAGACTTTTAAGAAACCATGAGCAGAACATCCAAGAAATATGGGATAACATAAAAAGACCAAACTTAAGAGTCATTGGGATACAGGAAGGTATAGAGGTCCAAACAAAAGGAATGAGCAATATATTCAATGAAATATAGGAGAAAACTTCCCAGACTTGTAGAATGAGACAGAATCGCAAATCCTAGAAGCTTACAGGATGCCAAATGTGCAAAATCATAAGAGATCCACACCTAGACATATTATAATGAAGATGCCCAACATACAGAAAAAGGAGAGAATTTTAAAAGCTACAAGATAAAGGAAGCAGATTACATTTAGTGGTAAACCATTCAGGATAACAGCTGATCTTTCAACACAGATTCTGAAAGCTAGAAGATCCTGCAATAACATTTTTCAAACACTGAAAGAAAATGGGTTCCATCCAAGAATTGTGTATCCAGCGAAATTATGCTTCAGGATAGAAGATGAAATTAAAACTTTCCACGATAAACAAAAGTTAAAAGAATTTGCAGCTAGAAAATGATTTCTTAAAAACATCCTTGGCAAAACATCACAGGAAGGGGAAATGGAAAATAACAATGAAAACCAACAGTGGGAGGTAGAGGAGTAAAGGGGGAAAATAATCAAGGAGGAAAACAAACCATGTTTAGTAACATAAATATACAAATATGGCTGGAAGAACAACCCATATCTCAATAATAACCCTAAATGTTAATGGCTTAAACTCACCAATTAAGAGACACAGGCTACTAGAATGGATCATAAAACAAGACCCAACAATATGCTGCCTACTGGAGACGCATTTGTTAGGAAAAGATATACATAGACTGAAGGTGAAAAGTTGGGAAAAATCATATCACTCATATGGACTTCGGAAACAAGCAGAAGTGTCCATACTCATATCAAATAAAATAGATTTCAAGCCAAAGTTAATCAAAAGGGATAAAGAGGGACACTACATACTGCTCAAGGAAACCATACACCAACAAGACATAACAATCATAAATATATATGCCCCAAACATTGGTGCAGCTATGTTCATCAAACAAATTCTTCTCAAGTTCAAGATTCTAATAAACCAATATACAATACTCATGGGAGACTCAAACACACCTCTCTCACTAATGGACTGATCTTCCAAACAAAAGTTGAATAATGAAACTATAGAACTCAATAACACAATTAATAACCCAGACTTATGATATATATATAGAATATACCACCCAACATCAAGCAGTTACACTTTTTTCTCAGCAGCACATGGATACTTCTCAAAAAATAAATGATATATTATGTCACAGAGCTACTCTTAGACAATATAAAGGAGTAGATATAATACCAGGAATCTTATCTGATCATAAGGAAATGAAACTGAAAATCAACAATGAAAGAAAGAAGGAAAAATCATGTATCACATGGAGAATTAAAAATAGGTGACTGAATGATCAATGGGTTATAGAAGACACCAAGGAGGAAATTAAAAAATTCTTAGAGATAAATGAAAACACAGACATTACATATCAGAATCTATGGGACACATTGAAAGCAGTTCTAAGAACAAAATTCATTGCTTGGATTTCATTCCTTAAAAAAAAGGAAAAAAAAAAGACAAATAAATGATCTCATACTTCATCTCAGAATCCAAGAAAAAGAAGAGCAAAACAATAGCAAAAGAAGTAGAAGCCAAGAAATAATTAAAATCAGAGCTGAAATTAATGAAATCGAAACAAAGAAACAATTGAAAAAATTGACAAAACTAAAAGATGGTTCTTTGAAAAAATAAATAAAATCGACCGACCCTTAGCCAAGCTAACAAAGAAAAGAAGAGGGAGAATTCAGTATCACAACAGATAGTTCAGAAATACAGAAGATAATCCGAAATTATTTTGAATTCTTATTCTTCAATAAAATAGAAGATAGTGAAGGCATCGATAAATTTCTCAAGTCATATAATCTGCCCAGATTGAGTCAGGAGGATATAGGCAACCTAAACAGACCCATAACAATTGAGGAAATAGAATAAACCATCAAAAGACTACCAACTAAGAAAAGCCCAGGACCGGATGGGTATACAGCAGAGTTTTACAAAACCTTTAAAGAGGAACTAATACCAATACTTTTCAAGCTATTTCAGGAAAAATGCAAAAATCCTCAATAAAATTGTGGCGAATCGGATACAAAAACATATTAAAAAAATTGTGCACCATGATCAAGTAGAATTCATCCCTGGGATGCAAGGCTGGTTCAATATACAGAAATCAATAAATGTTATTCATCACATCAATAGACTTAAAAATAAGAACCATTTGATCATCTCGATAGATGCAGAAAAAGCATTCGACAATGTACAGCATCCCTTTATGTTCAAAACTCTGGAAAAACTAGGGATAACAGGAACATACCTCAATAATGTAAAAGCAATCTATGCTAAGCCTCAGGCTAGCATCATTCTGAATGGAGAAAAATTGAAGGCATTCCCTCTAAAATCTGGAAGAAGATAGGGATGCCCACTCTCACTACTTCTGTTCAACATAGTTCTTGAAACACTGGCCAGAGCAATTAGAGAGATTAAAGAAATCAAAGGCATAAAAATAGGAAAAGAAGAACGTAAATTATCACTATTTGAAGATGACATGATTCTATACTTAGCAGACCCAAAAAGGTATACAAAGAAACTATTAGAGCTAATAAATGAATTCACCAAAGTGGCAGGATATAAAATCAATACGCATAAATCAAAGCACTCCTGTATATCAGCAACAAATCCTCTGAAATAGAAATGAGGACAACCATTCCATTCAAAATATCCACACACACACACACAAAAAAATACTTGGGAATCAACCTAACAAAAGAGGTGAAAGACTTATAAAATGAAAACTACAGAACCCTAAAGAGAGAAATAGAAGAAGATCTTAGAATATGGAAAAATATACTATGTTCATGGATAGGCAGAACTAACATCATCAAAATGGCAATATAACCAAAATTCTCTATATGTTAAATGCAATGTCAATCGGGTCTAAAAGCATGCAATGGAGGAAGGATAGCATCTTCAACAAATGGTTCTGGGAAAACTGGAAATTCATATGCAACAAAATGAAACTGAATCCATTTCTCTCGTCATGCACAAAAGTTAACTCAAAATGGATCAAGGAGCTTGATATCAAATCAGAGACACTGCACCTGATACAAGAAAAAGTTGGCTATGATCTACATACTGTGGGGTTGGGCTCCTAATTCCTCAATAGGACATCCATAGCACAAGAGTTAATAACAAGAGTTAATAACTAGAATCAACACATGGGACTTACTCAAAGCAAAAATTTTTTTCTCAGCAAAAGAAACAATAAGAGAGGTAAATAGGGAGCCTAAATTCTGGGAACAAATCTTTTCTCCTCACACTTCAGATAGAGCCCTAATATCCAGAGTACACAAAGAACTCAAAAAATTAAACAATAAGAAAACGAATAACCCAATCAACAAATGGTCCAAGGACCTGAACAGACACTTCTCAGATGAGGACATACAATCAATCAATAAGTACATGAAAAAATGCTCCCCATCTCTTGCAGTCAGAGAAATGAAAAACAAACCCACCCTAAGATACCATCTCACTCCAGTATGATTGGCAGCCATTATGAAGTCAAACAAAAAGTGCTGGCGACAATGTGGGGAAAAGGGTACACCTGTACATTGCTGGTGGGACTGCAAATTGGTGCAGCCAATTTGAAAGAAGTATGGAGATTTCTTGGAAGCTAGGAATGGAACCACCATTTGACCCAGCTATTCCCCTTCTCAGTGTATTCCCTAAGACCTAAAAAGTGCATGCTGCATTGACACTGCTACATTGATGTTCATAGCAGCACAATTCAAAATAGCAAGAGTGTGGAACCAACCTAGATGCCCTTCAATAGATGAAGGAAAAAAAATGTGGCATTTATACACAATGGAGTAATACTCTGCATTAAAAAATGTCAAAATCATAGAATTTGCCGGGAAATAGATGGCATTAGTACAGATTATGCTAAGTGAAGCTAGCCAATCCCTAAAAAAAAAACAAATGCCAATAGTTTTATTTGATATAAGGAGAGTAACTAAGAACAGAGTTGGGAGGAAGAGCATGAGAAGAAAATTAACATTAAACGGGGGTGAGAGGTGGAAGAGAAAAGGAAAGAGAAGCAAAATTGCATGGAAATGGAAGGAGACCCTCATGGTTATACAAAATTACATACAAGAGGAAGTGAGGGGAAAGGGGGGAAAAAACCAAGGGGGAGAAATGAATTACAGTAGATGGAGTAGAGAGAGAAGATGGGAGGGGAGGGGATGGGGGATAGTAGAGGATAGGAAAGACAGCAGACTACAACAGACACTACTATTGCAATACGTACAACAGTGGATGTGTAACAGATGTGATGCTGAAACCTGTATACGGGGTAAAAATGGGAGTTCATAACCCACTTGAATCAAAGTATGAAATATGATATGTCAAGCAAAAGGTAAAGTTTTGAACAACCAACAATAAAAATTAAAGGAAAAAAACACATAGAGAACTATTTCAATGAAAAATGGACTAGATATATAACACCTACCCTTTATCATGCAAAAGGCAATTCCAACTATTCACCATGCTTCCTCTGAACGGCTTGTATTTCTATTCTGTTTGTGTTATTATTCTCCATCATAGTAGGATTAGTAGTCAGAGTCTAGTAGGGTATGGGTTAGTGTCAGGGATTCAGTATTTTGAATGGAAAAAAGGAAAATGAATCCAATGTGCATGCAAATATGGGCTACACAATAAATTTCCCACTCTCATCCAGAACAATGGCTTCACATTACCTTCGCCCCAAATAAGACGCAATTAGAGGAGAAGAGTTGGAAAATCTGTGAATATATATCTGGAATGGAAAATTCAAAGGAGTTCACAACCTTGGATGTGGTAGAGGAGTTTCCAAGTGTAAGGGACAAGGTAAACACTCCACATACTTGTAGCTCTTCTGGCCTAAAGACATCTTGAGAAACTGCCTCTGAGGTTGGGAACTCAAAATATATGTTGTTGTCAGGAGCTTTAGCTTTCTTTCTAGTGAGACCATCAGAGCTGGGTCTACATCTATGTGACCTGGAGGACGTGATTTCTTATTTTCCAATGAACACTAGGCTACAGTACTGAATTCTCTCTTTGTAAGTAAACTGTGACCACTGGGGTCTAAGAGTCTCCCCGTGTGGACTGTGAAGGCATTTGGTCATTCTCCACTTTTCGTGGTGTTTCTTGCTGCTACACTGGGAGATTGGTATTTTCTACACGAAATACAAGGAGTTGAATTGGGACACAGTGCTGAAGGGAGTTCTGTCATGTGTAGTGGGTCATGGTCTGCAGGAGAATGCACCAACCAGGCTTCTAGCCCACATAGATTGTCCCCTTGTCCATAGCAACTTGATTATGAACATTGCCCTAAAAATTCTCCATATACCAATATGCCTTTACATATAAGGGTTTCCTGGCTGCACCACGTCAGTCACATGCCATTTGGAAGCAATGGCAGATCCACATGGCCCCACCACGGATGTTTTATCACAAACCTGCACACCAAAGCTTGAGCCTACAATTGAGGAGTATCCAACTTACTGGCATCTCTGTTATACACCATTTTAATGAAACTCAGTCAATAAAGGCACTCATGATCAGCAATAGGGCATACAAAGGTTCTCCAGTGCCACCTGGTCATAGGAATTTCAAAAATTTTATGGTATTTATCTAGCCATTTTTTAAGGTGGAAGTTGGAGGCACTGTGGGTTTCAATTCATTTATGAACCATTAAATTGTGTGGAAGCTCATTTCAATGAAATCTCTGGAGGACACTCAAAGGGAAGTCTTCCCAAAGAGTCGCCAAAAGGTCACATGAAGCCAGGCCCATTGAGGTCTACAGTGTGAGGTCTATGTGTGTTTTGACTATGGCTGCCAAGTCTTTCAGAATAAAATCTTGTGATATCCTGGGTGAGATTCCCAGTGCTCTGTGGAAAGCCAGCCTGCGCCTAGGTCTCAGTTTCCAAGAGCGAGTCTCATGTGTGGCCTCCTAAAAACTCAACACAATTCATGCCAATACTTCTCTGAGTTCAGTTCCATAACTCAGTCTCTAAGGGGAATCACACCAGATTTCAAGTCCTGGTTGACCTACTCATCTCTTCCAACCCCAACACAAATGACCAAAATTAAACCAAAACATTCCCACATGACCCTCATCTTATTGCATATAGACACTCATCTTAACCTCTGGCTGGAAGTTTCCATGAAGGACACAGCCCAAGACAGTGTCCAAAATAGGCTTCCTTGCCCCTTATTTTCCTAATGTCAGGGTGGCCTGGACACCCTTCCTGTAACCCAGGAGTGATCAAATAGGCCTGCTGTAATACTGCTCTGCTTCTCCAATTTGAGGCCTACTGACAGTGGGGTTTAGAATCTTTATGTGAATTGGAGTCATAAGAATACACAAACACCACTGGGCTAGCATGTGCAGGGCTTTGAAGAAATCATTTGACCCAAAGGATCCCTATTCTCACTTGATGGAGTTCAGGAACCTTACAGTGGAAGGCAAGAGACTTTATCCTCAATGACTCCTCTTTTGGGCATTTTGGTTTTGGATTCACACATGGGATCTTTCTTTATATCAATCAGGTGCTAAGAATCTAAGCCACAGCCTCACACAGGGCCAAGAGGCTGATTCAGACACACCCCTTTCTAAAGCAATTAGGCAAAGAGCCACAGGTGAGGCCCATTCATTTCCATTTGAAAAGTGTTTTGTTCCGGCTTCACGAAGGTGTGGCCTGAGGCAAAGAAATTCCTGACATACAGGGGAATAGAACAAAAGGTAAGCAAAAGGCCCAAAGCATGGTTTTTCCACTGAGACTTTACTGGTCACACTGATATCTGAGTTTACTTAGTTGCTCGCCATTCCCTTCAGCTATCCAGTACATGGCCATGTCACAGAGCTTGAAGGTGGTACTTCTCTTGGACACAAAACCATGAGCCTATTCTGGAGAGTGGCCAGAATTCAAAAATAAAACCAGAACTTAGGAAAATAGCAGGTGTTGCCCATTGATAAGGGAAGCCACAGTGCATTCATATATTCGGCTGGATGAATGCTGGGAAGCTTTCTACCAGACAGGACACATCCATTCATGCATTCTCTTTTCTAATGTCTACAACCACAGACACAATGGGATACACAGACATAGAAACACTTGCTTTATCAAATCACTTATTAGAAACAGTTCACTCCAAACCAAACAAACCGCCATTCCTACCTATTCTGAGAACATGAGACAAAAGCACAAACACACACCCACACCCACAAAGCACCTTCTTCCCCCAAGTAGGTCTCTGACTATCCGGAGTGTCCTCTGACTATTGGGCCAAACAATGTTCCCCCGAAATTGCCTGTCCTGTTTCAGATCTGGTTTCCTTGGCCAACTCTGTAAAGTTGTCAGGAGGCAGCGGTGATCCACTACCTGCTTTCTCAGGAAAGGCCACTCTTCAGAGCTTTCCTGGCTTTTGGCGATCCTCATATCAGTAGGTACCAACAAAGACTGATTCTGTCCTTGGTAAATCCAAAGAAGTGAGACCACTGCTACTGGGACTGGAATGGGATTTGGGTGCCTGGATTCCTTGATCCCAAATTCAGAGAGTTCTATCACCAAGGATGTGAGGTGAGGTCTGAGGTCACTTCCTTCAGGAACTGAATGAGCTCACACCATTTGCAACCACTTTGTCCTAACAGTTGCTTCCAAAGGTCCCCTGAAATGAAGGCTGCCCCTACTTCCTGTTACAGTTTCACAAGTTTGAATGGTATATTAACCATAGGCAACCGGGAACAGCTCTCCACACAGCCTGGTTTGGTTCTTCTTCTCTACATTAAGAAGAGAGAGGCTGATTCAGACATATCCCTTCATCCTGACCAGGTTGTTTGCAAGAGAAGATGACTTTTGCTCACTCAGTTCCTTCATAGCTGCCTACAACTTCTCCAGGGATTATTTTTGCATGTACCTTTGAGTTTCTTAGCAATAGGAAGTTCCCCTACATTCCTGTATTGTAAGACCTACTCTGTCCCTGCTCTTCTGTAAAGTTATATTGAGGGAATAGTGTATGGTTAGGGTTAATAACAGGTTCAATTTGCATTAGGAATCATTCTGCTGGATGAATAATGGTATTGGAAACCTGCGATATTTACAAGAATATATAGGTGAAACATAAGTATGAAAACAGAAATCTATTTAAGATTTGAAGCCCAGAAGAGCATTGGGACCTTGATTGTGATACTGAGCTTTGATTTATTTTCTGCACAGATGTCTCAGATACATCAATATACAATGGCAAAGTTACGTGTATTTTGGATGATTGATTGTCAAAGAGAACTTCCAGTCAAAAAGGGATAATCAGTAGGATTAGGAAGATAGTCGGTAGGTTTAGAAAGGAGAGTGAGCATAGGATTTGGACCAAAAGTTCTTTAGCTATAGGGTTTTGGGTATAGAGTGAATGTAAATGTCACCACATGTGAAGAGTCAGTCACAATGATGAACTGGGGAAAATATGTAGGAAAGCAGAGACATTAGGAAATCTGGCAAAGTGTAGTCGGTAGTGAAAGGTTAATATAATAGGTACTTATCACTTCCTGTTTTCTGTATGCTTAATAAAACACTGTTGAAATCTTGAGAACTGTTTGCTAATCTTGTTCCCAGAATGTTCTGTCCTCAACTGCCAAACTGCAGAAAGTACTTCCTCACCCAGTTGCCCACAAACAGCTCACTCGCCCGGACCCATCAATAAACATCCTGCCCTGCCCTCTCAAAGGAAAGTATATAAGCTCTACTTAAGCTGTTCTCAGGGCTCTCTGCTCTATTCAAGTGAACTCTGAGCCCCAGCATGCTGGACCCATAATAAACCCTTTGCTTTTGCATGAGACAGTCTCTTGGTGGTTTCTTCCCCGGACGCTCGCCCGACCTTTACATATGGAGGTTCCACCGAGATCCAGCAGCGGCAGATGAGAGACCCCAACGGGCTCCTCTCGGGGTATGTAAGGCGCCTCTTTCTGGTTTCAGGTTTCAGGTTAGGGCTTGGCAAAATGGCTGTTGATGAAGAGTGTGAGCTCTCTCCGACGATGGCTGACAGACATGTCATAGAGCCACAGGCCATGTCACTGGGGGACTCCCCAGAGAACTCGGGAACAATAGTCTCCTCGACTCAGTGATATTTTGTTTCAGATTCGGCATATCCAGCCCATCAGGTTTTGCCGGCTACTCAGTCCTGGTCTCAGTGTTGGACGTCCATTGCCTGTCTTTATTGTATTGTCTTGTCTGTGTCGTGTGTCGTTGCTTTTACTGATTGTTTGTCTTTCATAATGGGATAGAGCACTTCAATGCCTCTTTCCCTGACCCTTGATCATTGCACCAAAGTCCACTTAAGGGCTCAGAATCTTTCTTTTTCAGTAAAACGCTGGACCTGGCAGACTCTCTGTGCCTCAGAATGGCCCACCTTTGGATTCAGATAGCCCCTAGAAGGATCTTTCTACTTCCCACTAATTTAAAAAGTCAGAGATATTGACTTTCAGCCAGCGCCACATAGACATCAGGATCAAGAGACATATATCTTAACTTTTCAGGACATCTGCAATTCTCCTCCTCCATGTGTGAAGCTTTTCCTTGCCCCTGCCCCCACTCCTACTCCTTCCCTCATGCTCTCTCAAACCTTCTGCTCCTCCTCCTCCTTCAACCTCTGTTCTCCCTGAGTCACAAGATTTGACTCTACTGGACTCTCGTCCTACTACTTATTCCCTGCCCTCGTCCCCCAACCCCCAACACCCTCTAAGTAATTCCCCTGCTGCTGACTCAGCCTGTCCGCCATTGGAGGAAGCTAAGCGAGCCCAGCGCACTCCAAATAACTCCCCTGCAGCAAACACACCCCCTCCTCCCCTGGAGGATGCTGGCCCGGCTAAAGGAATTTGCCGGCGTTGAATGATTGAAATCCCTGGAACTCCCGTGATGCTCCCTCTCCATTTCTAAGGAACAATGATTGATGACAACCATGGGGGAAAAATGCAAGCCTACCAGTTTTTACCTTTCTCCTCTTCAGACCTAAATAACTGGAAAAATAACATTCCCCCTTTTACCGAGGACCCCACCTGGGTCTCAGGTGTGGTTGAATCATTGATGTTTTCACACCAGCCTACTTGGGATGACTGCCAACAACTCCTAGGGACTCTCTTCATGACAGAGGAACAAAAGAGAATCTTCCTGGATTCTAGAAAAAAATATTCTCGGACCAGATGGGTGACCGACAAAACTTCCCAACATATGCAAAGCCGCCTTTCCCTTGCACAGACCCAACTGGGACCCCAAAACCTGTGAAGGTAATGAGCATCCTTCCTCTTATTGCCGGGCTCTAATAGTGGGTATCTTAGTGGCCGCTAGGCGATCAACTATTTTGGCCAAGGTAAGAGAGATTATTCAAGGGACTGATGAATGTCCCTCCATGTTCCTACAGGGAATTATGGAGGCATATAAGAGATTTACTCCTTTCGATCCTCAGGCAGAGAATCAAAAGGCATCTGTCATGGTGGCCTTTATTGGGCAAGCTGTTCTGGATATTAAAAGACAGTTACAATGCTTAGATGGATTACAAGATATGACTTTGAGAGGTTTAGTCAGAGAAGCCAAGAAGGTATACTAAGTGAGAAACTGAGGAAGAGTATGGAGCAAAGAGAGGATAAAAGAAACAAAAGACAGACTAAGGCATTGACTAAGGTCCTGGTCACAACAACAAATAGACCAGAAATTAAGAAACATGGAGACAGGAAGGGACATCGGGGACCTCACTAGAGGCCACCCCTGGCCTCAATTCAATGTGCCTACTCTACAAAAAAGGACACTGGGCTAAAGAGTGCCCTAGAAAGAGACAGCCAGGCCAGCTGGACATTCTGACTCTGTAGGATTACTAAGAAAGTCGGGGCTCAGATCCTCTCCTCGAGCTCAGGTTAACTTTTGAAGTGGAGGGGACCCCAGTATACATTGAAGTGGATACAAGGGCAATATATTCTGCCTTTAAGGCCCCATTGGAACCTCTATCAAATAAAAGGTCTCTAATTCAAGGGGCTAATGCCAGTAAATATCAGGCTTGGACAACTAAGAGGACCATGGACCAGGGGAAAGGAAAAATCCATCACTCCTTCCTAGTAATCCCAGAATGCACGGCCCCATTGATTGGCAGAGATCTGCTCACAAAGCTCTGGGCCATAATAACTTTTAACCCTGAAGGCCCCCAAGTGGAATTTCTAAATCCTTCAGTAAAAACTCCTATAATCACGGCTCTAACTATGTCAGTAGAAAATGTACATCAAATCACTCACCTTTGTTCAAAGAAACTGCATTCATTTTTGAAGGATCAAAAACAGAGTTTTCCACTAACTGACTCACAGTGAAAGGAAACAACTGAATGGATAACAAAAGCCTGTTGGGTCCATCAATTGGTTAATTCTTACCCTTCCAAGCTTCCTGCAGGAAAGCACCTACGAGGAACCAGACCAGGACAATTCTGGGAAGTGGACTTTACTGAAATTAAGCCAGCAAGGAATGGACTTAAATATCTCCTAGTCTTTGTAGATACATTTTCAGGATGGATTGAAGCTTTCCCCCCAAAAAAAAAAGAAAAGAAAAAAAAATGAAACAGCGCAAATGGTGGTCAAGAAGATCCTGGAAGATATTTTTCCAAGGTATGGCCTGCCTAAAGTAATAGGGTCTGATAATGGACCGGCGTTCGTGGCCCAGGTAACTCAGAGGTTAGCAAGGACCCTGGGGATTAATTGGAAATTACATTGTGTTTACAGACCCCCGAGTTCAGGACAGGTAGAAAGAATGAATAGAACCATTAAAGAGACAATAACGAAATTAAGCTTAGAGACCGGCATAAAAGATTGGACTATGCTCCTGCTTTATTTACTGTTTCATGCAAGAAATACTCAATCTATTTCTTTGTGTAACCTCACACCCTGTGAAATTCTCTATGGTGTCCCTCCTCCAGTAAGGGTCCTACCCCAACTCTAAGACCTAAGGATTCCTTCCACACCCCCTTGCTTAACAGACTTAAAGCTCTTGAAAGAACTCAGAGATACCTGTGAAAACAGATGGCCACTGCCTACCAACCTGGGGATGAGGGGACTCTACAGCGATATCAAATAGAGACTTCATCTATGTAAGACGACATCTGGTGTCATCCCTGGAACTCCACTGAAAAGGACCATACCAGGTGCTACTTATAACACCTACAGGGTAAAGGTAGTCAAAATCACTTCCTGGATCCCTACCTCTCATCTCAAGCCTGTGCCCTGTCCAGACTCTGGCTGGAAACTGGAAAAGACTGGAAACCCTTTCAAATTGTGGATTTGCTGTGTGGATAAGGCTATAGACTCTCCCCTTGACCACCAGTAGTCCTAACCCTCATAAGCCTGTTCAGCAGCAATGTCTGATCACAAATCCTACTGGAAAGGAAGTATGGTCTATCTTGCATACAGCCCGCTTAGGGACCTGGTGGCCATCTCTCCAGCCAGACAATTGTCAGCTGCGTATAGGTCTTCCCAATTGGGATATCCCTAATGAAGAGGATCCCACTAAAATTCCATTAAATTCCTTCCATACCATAGATAATGGAAACAAACATTATTGATGTAGGGACACGCGAGCCAGATGCTGGTTGGCTAGCCTAGATTACTATGTTTGCCCAGTGTACTATCAAAGCCACAAACAGTCAAGGCTGTGTGCTGGAAACACCGACATCTTCTGTAAGTCATGGGGATGTGAGCATACAGGGACTGCCACATGGAACCCAAACTCCTCATCAAATTCTGTACACAGCATTGGCCATATTACCAATTAGACAACCAAAACTGATGGCCCCCTGAGGGGTCTCTAGATCTTCAAATTCTGTGTGACCTTTTTAACTTCTGCAAGTGCTCAAAAGGGTGAAAGGAGATTCCTCTATGTGGAGGCCTTTTCTCTCCTTTGCTCACATCGTGAACTATGCTTCTCCAATACATGCTCACCCTCAGCCTTCTGCTCTAGACTCTCTGTTGTCACTCCCACATCATCAACTTGATTTCTCCCCTCCAATTACTATATTAAAAACCCAAAACTCCACCGTTTCTCAGACCATTGCCCCCTTGCTGAGGTAGCAGGTACTGAGGTAACCCTCCACTCACTCACTCCTCTCTTCTCCTGTCAGTGCCCACACTAGGTCCCACCAGGTCCTCTTACCAGCTAACCCAAAGCTCAAACCAGCTGAGAAGAGCCCTCAGACCCCTATCCAAGATGTAATGAAAATGGCCTTTAAAGTTGCTTTGTCATCACTGAAAACAGGTTACTAAGAATTTAAAGTCCCTTACAGGCTTTTTGGGATACTCACTCCCATCTCCCCCTCTGTTCTACCCGTTCTACTACTCATGTTTTTGGTGCTAGGAAGATCTCAAAACCCTTTTCCATTATTCTTTTACATCTCTCCTTCCTCATTCTCAGATCCAAAGAGCTGCGCTCAGCCCTGCATTCCCCGTCTTCCCCCTCTGTACCAGGCCCACAGGAAAGTCTTAACTGACCTTATCCAGAAGTTTTCACCATGGCTAACTTTAGGACTTTCAGCAAAAGAGTCCCTATAAAAGAGCTCAGTGTAGATAAACTTCCTCTTTTTGTGTTGACCTGGTCTACCTGGCAACTGGCTGAAAAAAATCAGCACTCCTGAGCTAGACACACCCTTACTAGTTTTTCACAACATATGTGATCAAGGCCTCTGGCCTTGAGCTGGGGCTTCATAGAGATGGCTACATTTGTAAGATGGATAAGTTGCAAACTGGGCTCCGTGGAAACAGCTGGCAGAGGGAAAAAAAGGGGAAAAAAAAGCTCTCCCCCACCCAGGTGTCCTTGAAAATTTAACTTGCCCAGAACTGAGGAAAAATCAGAAACAAAAACTGCTCTTTGTGAACTTCTGCAGACTGTGAACTTCAGAGCCCCTTCCCTTACATGTTGGGTACAAAATTCTGAAACTACCTAAACTTGGGTTTCAGGGGATTAATTGATTACAACAGAAGCAATGCCCTCTGAATCTGGTTGCAACCAAATATGACTGTTTCCTTGTCTTTGGTGCTATCTTACGTGCCTTGCCTTTTCCGTCCCTACAACAATATAATTCTATATACTTAAACGTTGTTTATGTTTTATTGAAATGGTCAACAGAAGTGATTAATTGTGTAATGGTGCAGATGTTTCCCAGAGTGCTCTATTATGACACAGGTTCATTTGAAGATCAAATAGAGGGGCATACAACCCGGTTCAGGTGGGAACATATATCTCTCACCTTAGCCATTCTATTATGAATAGGAGTTGCTGCCCGGGTTCGCACAGGAACCACTGCCCTGGTCCATGGGACACAACAAATGATCCAATTAGAAGCAGCAATAGATCAAAACTTAAAGATATTAGAAAATTCCATCACAGCTTTGCAGGAATCTTTTACCTCTCTCTTTGAAGTTTGCTGGGAGCCATCAGCCAAGTAGGTATGACAAATTCCTTGCCAGCTTACTCCCATGCTGTCTAGTGGAAGGACTTCTGAAAGGTGACCTTGCTCAAGGACCAGGGCAGGATCCGTGTTTAGGGTGTTCCCCCTTTAGAATAGGGCGGTTTAGCATAATAGGTGATTAGGGTGTTCCCCCTTTAGAATAGGGCAGTTTAGCATAATAGGAGATTAGGGTGTTCCCCATTTAGAATAGGGCATATCCTGCTGCTGAGTTCCTCTTGAGTGCTTAGGGTCAGACAGTATATTTTGGGAGACAGAAGCCCATGCGGAGTGGATTTGGGAGAGAGTGGATTTGGGCAGAGAACGTGGATTCCCCCAGAGCGTGTTTGTAGACGGCCGGTGTGAGTTCGGGAATAAAGAATTGCTGTTTGAATCTACAAGCTGTGTGGAGACTCGTGATTTGTGCCCAGCCAAAGACTGCGGCAGAAGTTGTTTTACAGAAAACTCGAGGGTTGGACCTCCATTTCATGAGAGAAGGGAGCCTTTGTGCTGCATTGAGGAAAGAATGTTTTTTTTTTGTTTTTTTTTTTTTTTTTTTATGTCGACCATACTGGAGTTGTAACAAACTCTATGAGTAAATTAAAAAGATGCCTTGAAGAGCATCAAAGAGAGATAGAGACCCAAAATTGGTGGTTTGAGTCTTGGTTTACACAGTCCCCCTGGTTAACTACATTTTAATCAACCCTGGCCGGTCCAATAATAATCCTCATTTTATTGCTTACTATAAAACCCTGTTTCTCAACCATGTAATTTCTTTTCTCCAAGCTCAAATTGGACAAGTTAAACTTATGTTAATACCCCACTAGCATACATAAAATGTGACACCCCCCAACAATCACTTTTATGATTAAAAGTAGATAGAAGAAGAAGTGGGGAATGAAATGTTAATAAAATATGTACTTGTCACTTCCTGTTTTTCTGTACGCTTAACAAAACACTGTTGAAATGTTGAGAAATGTTTCCTAATCTTGTTCCCAGAATGTGCTGTCCCCAACTGCCAAACTGCAGAATGTACTCCCTCACGCGTTTACACACAAACCGCTTACTCGCCCTGACCCATCAATAAACTTCCCTCCCTGCCCTCTCCAAGAAAATTATATAAGCTCTGCTTAAGATGTTCTCAGGGCTCTCTGCTCTATTCAAGTGAGCTCTGAGCCCCAGCATGCTGGACCCCAAATAAACCCTTTCTGTTGCATGAGATAGTCTCTTGGTGGTCTCATCCTCTGACACTCGCCCTACATTTACTTGGATGATTGAATGTAGATGAGAACATCCATTCAAAAGTGATAGTCGGTAAAATTAGGAAGATAGTCAGTAGGTTTAGGAAGAAGAGTTAGTATAAAAATTTGGAACAAAAGTTCTTTAGCAATAGGGTTTCGGTTACAGAGTGAATGTAAATATCAACACAAGTGAAGAGTCAGTCACAATGATGAATTGGAGAAAATATGTTGGAAAGCAGATATCAATACAGACATTACAAAATCAGGCAAAGTATAAAGTCAGTGATAGGATTAGACATTTTCAACAGGGTTGAGTTTGAATATATAATCTTAGGAAGAAACGAATATGTAGTCATCAATAGGATTGATATTTGAAAGCATTAGGCAAATTGGAAATTGATGATTTTAGTAATCCATGTTCACTTTCCATTTAGGCTTTGGTACAAATATAAGTTTGACCTTTGAATTTTGTGTCCAGAATATTACTGTGATAAAATGTATATATAGATCGGGTGACATAAGAATTTCTTCCACCATTTTTGGGAGCAATATTTTGAAGACTTATAAATTAGTATTTGGGGTAAAAGCAGATGTACCCTGTGTCTATGAATATAGAGATAATGCATGAATAGACCAACTGTGAATAAGTAATATAACTGGTTCCACTTTAAATGGTGGATTGAATTGATATCTGAAAATATGAGAAATCTTATATTGATATACAATCATTCATTCCAACAAGTTATACATCAATGTTAATATTAGGGTTATGGTTTATCATGAAGGGTGTGTGAGTTTTGCTTCAATGTGATTATGAAAATCGAAAATAATGTGTTTGGAAAAAAGAATCTTGAGAAGACCAGTTAAGAAATATGGAAGAATACATGTGTTCTAAAGTAGGAAGTGATTGAAAGTGAAAAAATGCCTATAATTTTGTCATCTTTTTGATGAAATATTTATCCTATGATGTGCATAAACTGAAGAAATAGTAATGTACCAGTGTTGAATTAAAATGAACATCAAAATACACATCATGTTCCATATGAATCTTCTTGCATTGAGGTTAAACTGGGTCAGTTACTCTAGATATATTAGGATTTGTATGCAACATTCACTGAAGTTAGTTTTCAGTACAAAAAACAAAAAAGTATTTCAGGTGGATGAATATTTCTGAGAATAATATTTAGAAAAGATCATCATAAATCCACATACATGAATATGAATGAATTAAGGGAGTGTATATTAAGATACAAATATTTCATATTTTGAAAAATCTGGAGAATGTGTGTATGTATATATATACACATATATATATACATACACACAAACACATTAAAAACTCGCAATATATATGCTATTCGAAATTCATCATGAAATATATATCATTCACAGATCTAAAATATTCATTTTACTGAACATGGATTTATGTATAATGTTGTAAAACTAGGAAGCTCATCCATTGGTTATATTTTCAGTTCCAACGGTGTTTAGGAGGAGTGATCTTCTCTCACAATTTGTATCTGCCAAGTCGTTCACCTCACAAGAATGTAGGTGTGGTACCAGGTAGGATTCTATATGTGTTTATTGCTGTTGCATTGGGAGTTTAGAAATTGCTTCATGGAATCCAAGGAGTTCAACTGGGACACAGTGCTGGAGCGAGTTCTGTCAGGCGTGGTGGGTCAGGGTATGCAGGAGAATGCACCAACCAGGCTTCTATCCCACATAGCTTGCCCCCTTAAACATAGCAACCTGATTGTAAACATTGCCCTGAAACCTCACCATATAACAAGATGCCTTTGCATAGGAGGGTCTGCTGACTGCACCATGTCAGTCACAAGCCATTTGGAAGCCAATGGCAGATTCACATGGCCCCACCACAGATGTTTTTCACACACCTGCCAACCACTACTCTAGGACAACTACTCAGCAGGCTCCAACTTATTTTCATGAAACCCAATCAATCAAGGCACTGTCTGGTACACTCATGATCAGCAACAAAATATCCAATGGTTCTCCAGTGCCACCTGGTCATGGGAAATTGAAAATTTTCATGGTATTTATCTAGCCATTTTTCAAGGATGAAGTTGGATGCACTGTGGGTTTCAATTCATTCAGGAACCATTAAATGTTGAGGAAGCTCATTTCAATGAAAGTTCTGGAGAATTCTCACAGGCAAGGCTTCCCAAAGAGTGGCCAAAAGGTCACATGAAGCCAGGGCCATTGAGGTCTAAAATGTGATGTCATTGTCTGTTTTGACTCTCAACAATGGCTTCCAAGTCTTTCAGAATAAAATCATGTGATATCCTGGTTGAGATCAGAGTGCCCTCTGAAAAGCTACCCTGGGCCTTGATCTCAGTTTCCAAAGATGACTCTCATGCGTGGGTTCCTCAAATCCCAACACAATTCATGGCAATACTTCTCTGAGGTGAGTTCCAGAACTCAGTCTCTAAGGGGAATCACACCAGAGTTCAAGCCCAGGTGGACCCAGTCATCTCTTCCAACTGCCACACAAATGACCACAATAAAACCGATATTCTCCCACATGGCCCTCATCTTCTTCCATATTGACACTCATCATAACCTCTGGCTGGAGGTGTCCATGAGGGACGCAGCCCAAGACAGTGTCCAAAATAAGCTCCATTGCTCCTCATTTGCCTAAATTCGGGGTGGCCTGGACACCCTTCCTTTGTACCAGGAGTGATCAAAAAGGCCTGCCCGTAATACTGCACCACTTTTCCCATTTGAGGCCTATTGAGTGTCGGTTAAAGATACTTTATGTGAATTGGAGTGATGAGAAAACCTAAGCACCTACGGGATAGCCTCTGAAGGGCTTTGATGAACTCATCTGACCCAAATGATCCCTATTCTCACTTGATGGAATTCAGGAACCTTACAGAGGAAGGCAAGAGACTTCATCCACAATGACAGCTCTTTTTGCCATTTTTGATTTGGATGCACACATGGAATCTTTCTTTAGATCCATCAGGTGATGAGAATCTAAGTCAAAGAATCACACTGGGCCAAGAGGCTGATTCAGACACAACTCTTTCCAAATCAATTAACGAAAGAGCCAAAGGTGAAGCCTATTTATTTCCATTTGAAAACTATTTTGTTCAGGATTCACAAAGGGGTGGCGTGAGACAAAGATTTCCTGACTCTCAGGGCAACAGAACAATAGGTAAGCAAATGGCCCAAAGCAGGGTTTCTCCACTGAGACTTTCCTGGTCAACTGATATCTGAGTTTTCTCAGATGCTCGTCATTTTCTTCAGCTATCCAGAACATTGCCTTGTCACAGAGCTTGGAGGTTGTACATAACTTAGACACAAAACCATGAGCCTATTCTGGAGAGTGTCCAGAATTCTGGAAGAAAGCAGCAAATTAGGAAGGTAGCAGGTATTGCCCATTAATAAGGCAATCCACAGTCCATTCATAAAATGGGCAGGATGAATGCTGGGAAGCTTTCTACTAGACAGGACATATCCATTGATGCATTCTCTTTACTAATGTCTACAACCACGGACACAGTGTGATACACAGACCCAGAAACACTTGCCTTGTCAAACGACTTACTAAAAACAGTTCACTCCAAACCAAACAAACTGACTTTCCTTCCTATTCTCAGAACATGAGACAAAACCACAAACCCACAGCCACACTGACAATGACACCTTCTTCCCCCAAATAGGTATGAGACTATCCGGAGTATCCTCCGACTGGTGGGCCATACTATGTTCCCCCAAAATGTCCTGTTCTGTCTCAGATCTGGTCTCCTTGGCCAAGTCTGTGAAGTTGTCAGGAACCAGGAGTGAGCCGCTACCTGCTTTTCCAGGAAAAGCCCATCTTCCGAGCTTTCCAGGCATTTGGCCTCCTCACCTTAGGAGGAACCAAGAAAGACTGATTCTGTCCTTGGTAAATCCAAACAAGTGAGACCACTGGGACTGGGACTGGGACTGGATCTGGGTGCCTGGCGTCCTGGATCCCATGTTCAGAGAGTTCCATCAATAAGGAAGTGAGTTGAGGTCACTTTTTTCAGGAACTGAATGAGATCACTGCCTCGGCAACCACTTTGTCCTAAGAGTTTCTTTCAACGGTCCCATGAGATGGAGGCTGCCCCTACTTCCTGTGACACTTTCACAAATTAGAATGGTATATCAACGATAGGGAACCAGGAACAGCTCTCCACACAGTCTTGGTTTGGTCCATATTCTCTACATTAAGATGAGAGAGGCTGATTCAGAAACATCCCTTCATCCTGACCAGGTTGTTTGCGATGGAAGATGACTTTTGCTCTCTCAGGTCTTTCATACCTGCCTACATCTTCTCCAGGGATCATTTCTGCATGGCGCTTTGAGGTTCTCAGCAGATGGAAGATCCACTACATTCCTGTATTGTAAGATCAACACTGTCCCTGCTCTTCTGTAAACATGTTATTAACACAAACAGTGTATGGTTAGTGTTAATAACATGTTCCATTTGGGTTAGGAATTATTCTGCTGCATGAATAATGGTATTGGAAACTTGTGATTATTTTAGGAATATAGAGATGAAATATATGTATGAAAAAAGAAATCTAAGTAAGATTTGAAGCCCAGAAGGGCATTGGGCCCTTGATTGTGATACTTAGCATTGAATTACATTCTGCACCGATGTCTCAGATAAATCAATACATAATAGCATAAGACCTTGTTACTTGAATGATTGAATGTAGAAGAGAACATCCAGTCAAAAAGGGATACTCGGTAGGATTAAGAAGATAGTTAGTATGTTTAGGAAGAAGAGTGAGTATAGGATTTGGAACAAAAGTTCTTTAGCAATAGGTTATTTATTAGAGTGTGAAAGTAAATGTCAGCACATGTGAAGAGTCAGTCACAATGATGAACTGGGGAATATAAGTAGGAAAAAAGATAGCAATAGAGACATTATGAAATCAGGCAAACTATAAAGTGAGGGATAGGATTAGACATTTTCCATTGGGTTGAGTTTGAATATATAATTTTAAGAAGAAACACATGTGTAATCACCAATAGGATTGACATTTGAGAGCATTAGGGAACCTGGACATGGATGTTTTTAGTAATCCATGTTTTCTTTCCATTTGGGCTTTTATACAATCATAAGTGTGACCTTTGCATTTTGTGTCCAGAATATTTCTGTGATTAAATGTATATGAAGATCAGGTGACATGAGTCCACTTCCACCATTTCAGGGAGCAATATTTTGAAGACGTATAAATTAGTATTGGGGGTACAAAGAGGTGTACTCTGTGTCTATGAATATAGAGATAATGCATGAATAGACCATAGTGTGAATAAATAATATAACTGGTTCCACTTTAAATAATGGATAGAATTGATATCTGAAAAGATATAAGAAATCTTATATTGACATACAATCATTCCTTCAAACCAGTTATACATCTAATGGTAATATCAGAGTGATAATTAATATGAATGGTATGTGAGTTTTGCTTCCAAAGTGATTATGGAAATCAAAATTAATGTGATTGGTATGAAATCTCATGAAAAGACCAGTCAAGAAACTTAGAGGAATACATGTGTTCTGAAGCAGGACGTGATTAAAAGTGAAACAAATGCCTATAAATTTTTGAACTTGTGGATGAAATCATATATCCTATGATGTCCATAAACTGAAAAAATAATAATGTACCAATATTGAATAAAAATGAACTTCAAAATACACATCATGTCCCGTAGGATTCTACTTGCATTGATGTTTAACTGATTCAGTTACTGTAAAAATATTAGGATTTGTAAGCTCCATTCACTGAAGTTAGTTTTCAGTACTAGGAAATAATTATGTATTTCAGGCAGATGAATATTTCTGAGAATTATCTTGTGAAAAGTTGATTATAAACCACATATAGAAACATGAGTGAATTTAGGGAGTGTATAATAAGAAACATATATTTCACATTTTGAAAAATCTGGACAGTATATATATATATATATATATATATATATATATATATATATAGATAGATAGATAGATAGACAGACACACACAGACATTATAATGTAGCAATCTATATGCTAATCGAAATTCACCGTGTAATACATATCATCCACATATCCAAAAATATTCATTTTACTGAACATCGATTTATATATAATGTTGTTCATCTAGGAAATTCACCAATAGGTTTAATTTTCAGTTCCATCATGATTTAGGGGGATTGATATCTTATCAAAATATGTATCTTTCAAAATCAGTGAGCTTACAAAAATGTACTTGTGATACCAGGTAGGATTCTAAATATGCATAAAAAATACATGTGATGAATAGGCTACAGAGAATGGGAGACAGAAATTTACATATGTGTTAACTTTAAAAACTCATTGAGAACTATTACAATGAAAAGTTGACTAGATTTATAACACATACCCTTGATAAAGCAGAAGGGAAGTCCAAGTATACACCATGCCTCCTATGAACGGCCTGTATTTCTATTCTGTTAGGTTTCTTGTTCTCCATCATATTAGGATTAGTAGTCAGAGTCTAGTAGGTTATGGGTTAATGTCAGGGATTCAGTATTTCAAATGGAAAATATGAAAATGAATCTAATGTGTATGCAAATATGTGCTACACAAAAATCATCCCACTCTCATCCAGAACAATGCCTTGACATAACCTTCGCCCCAATTAAGACACAATTAGTGGAGAAGAGTTAGAAAATCTGTGAATACATATGTGGAAATGAAAATGCTCAGGAGTTCACAGCCTTGGAGGCGGTAGAGGAATTTCCAAAAGTATGGGATAGGGTAAATACTCCACAAATATGGAGTTCTGCTGGCCTAATGACTCTTTGAGAAACTGCCTTTGAGGTTGGGCCCTTGTAATATATGTTGTTGTCAAGAGCTTCAGCTTCCTTTGTAGTGAGACAATCAAAGCTGGATCTGCATATATGTGACCTGAAGGACATGGTTTCTTCTTTTCTAGTGAACATGAGGCAGCAGTTCTAAATTCCCTCATTGTAGGTAAACTGTGGCCACTGGGAGCTAAGTGTCTCCTCGTGTGGACTGAGAAGCCATTTGGTCATTCTCCACTTTTACTGGTGATTCTTACTGCTGCACTGGGAGTTTGGTATTGGCTTCAGTAAATACCATGAGTTCAACGGGGACACAGTGCTGGAGGGAGTACTCTCACGTGTGGTGGGTCAGGGTGTGCAGGAGAACGCCCCAACCAGGCTTCTATTCAACAAAGCTTGCCCCCTTGTCTGTAGCAACCCAATTCTGAACATTGCCCTAAAACCTCTCAATGTAACAAGATGCCTTTACATATAAGGGTCTGCTGGCTGCACCATGTCAGTCAAAAGGCATTTGGAAGCCAATGGCAGATCCAAGTGGCCCCATCACAGATGTTTTATCATAAACCTGCAAACCACTGCTCTAGGCCCACTACTAAGCAGATTCCAACGTACTGGCATCTTTGTTCTACACCATTTTCATGAAACCCAGTAAATCAAGGCACTGTCTGGTACACTCATCATCAGCAACAGAACATCCAATGATTCTCCAGTGCCACCTGCTCTTGGGAATTATTCCATGGTATTTATCTAGCCATTTTTCAAGGATGAATTTGGTGTCACTGTGGATTTCAATTCATTCAGGAACCATTAAATGGTGAGGAAGCTCATTTCAATGAAAGCTCAGGAGAACTCTCACAGGCAAGTCTTCCCAAAGAGTGGCCAAAAGGTCAAATGAAGCCTGGCCCATTGAGGTCTACAATGTGAGTTCCATGTGTTATTTGACTCTCAAGTATGGCTGCCAAGTCTTTCAGAATGAAATCATGTGATATCCTAGCTGAGATTCCCAGTGCTCTGTGGAAAGCCATCCTGGGCCTAAATCTCAGTCTCCAAGGGCAACTCTCCTGCGTGGCCTTCTAAAATCCCAACAGAATTCATGGTAATACTTCTCTGAGTTCAGTTCCAAAACTCAGTCTCTAAGGGGAATCACACCATAGTTCAAGCCCAGGTTGATCCAGGAATCTCTTCCTACTGCCACACAACTGACCACAATTAATACCAAAACACTCCCACATGGCCCTCATCTTCTTTTATATAGACACTCATCATAACCTCTGGGTTGAGGTTTCCATGAGGAGTGCATACCAAGACAGTGTCCAAAATAATCTCCCTTGCCTCTAATTTGCCTAAAGTCAGGGTGGCCTGGAAACCCTTCCTGTTAACCAGCAATGATCAAATAGGCCTGCCATTAATACTGATCTACTTCTCCAAATAATCACACTGGGCCAAGGGGCTGATTCAGACATATCTCTTTACAAAGCAATAAAACAAAGAGCCACAGGTGATGCCTATTCATTTCCATTTGAAAACTCTTTTCTTCAGGATTCACAAAGGGGTGGCCTAAGGCAAAGACCTTCTAGATATTCACAGCACCAGAACCATAGGTAAGCAAAATTCCCAAAGCAGGGTTTCTCCACATAGACTTTACTGGTCACACTGATATCTGAGTTTCCTGAGATGCTCCCATTTCCTTCAGCTCTCCAGTACATGGCCATGTCACAGTATCTTGAACAGAAAACCATGAGCCTATTCCGGAGAGTGGCCAGAATTCAGGAATAAAACAGGAAATTAGGAAGATAGTAATTGCTACCCATCCATAAAGAAAGCTGCAGTCCAATCATAAATTGGGCAGTATGAATTCTGGGAAGCATTATACTAGACAGGACACATTCATTGATGCATTATGTTTTCTAATGTCTACAACTACAAACACAGTGGATACATAGACATAGAAACACTTGCCTTGTCAAACGACTTACTAGAAACAGTCCACTTCAAATCAAACAAACTGCCTTTCCTACCAATTCTCAGAACATGAGAAAAAACAACAAACTCACACCCACAACAACATAGGACTTTCTTCCCCCAAGTAGGTCTTTGACTCTCCGGAATTTCCTCTGATTGTTGTACCATACTATGTTCCCCCAAAATGCCCTGTACTGTCTCAGATCTGGACTCCTTGGCAAACTCTTTGAAGTTGTCAGGAGCCAGCTTTGAGCCACTACCTTCTTTCTCAGGAAAGGCCACTCTCCAAAGCTCTCCTGGCATTTGGCCTTTCTCAAATCAGTAGGTACCAAGAAAGACTGATTCTGTCCTTGGTAAAACCAAACAAGTGAGCCCAGTGGGACTGGGTCTGGGACTGGTTCTGTGTGCCTGGCTTCTGGGATTCCAAGTTCAGAGTGTTCCAAAGACCAAGGAAGTGAGATAGGTCACTTCCGTTCGGAACTGAATGAGGTCACTGCTTTGGCAACCACTTTGTCCTAACAGTTCCTTCAAAGGGTCCCATGAGATGGAGGCTGCCCCTACTTTCTGTGACACTTTCACAACTTAGAATGATATATCAACCATAGGCACCCGGGAACAGCTCTCACACAGACCTGGTTTGGTCCATCTTCTCTACATTAAGAAGCGAGAGGCTGATTCATAAACATCCCTTCATCCTAACCAGGTTGTTTGCCTTACATGATGATTTTTGCCCTCTCAGGTCCTTTATAGCTTCCTTAATCTTCACCAGGGATAATTTCTGCATGGACCTTTGAGGTTCTCAGCGGGTGGAAGATCCCCTATATTCCTCTATATTAAGACCAACTCTGTCCCTGTTCTTCTATAAAGTTAGATTGAGGGAACAATGTATGGTTAGGGTTAATAACATGTTCTATTTGAGTTAGGAATCATTCTGCTGGATGAATAATGGTATTGGGAACCTGGGATATTTATAAGAATATAGATTTGAAATATAAGTATGAAAACAGAAATCTAGGTATGATTTTAAGCCCAGAAAGGCATTGGGCCCTTGATTGGAATACTTAGCATTGAATTTCGTTCGCACAGATGTCTCTGATAAATCAGTATACAATGGCATATCATCTTGTACCCTGGATGATTGAATGTAGAAGAGTTCATCCAGTCAAAAAGGGATAGTTGTTAGGATTAGGAAGATAGTCGGTCTGTTTCGGAAGAAGAGTGAGTATAGGATTTGGACCAAAAGTTCAATAGCCCTAGGTTTTCGGTTAGAGAGTGAATGTAAATTTCAGCACATGTGGAGAGTCAGTCACAATGATGAACTGGGAAAATTATGTAGGAAATCAGATATCAATACACACATTATGAAATCAGGCAAAGTATAAAGTGAATGATAGGATTAGACATTTTCAACAAGGTTGAGTTTCAATATATAATCTTAGGAAGAAACAAATATGTAGTCACCAATATGATTGACATTTGAGAGCATTAGGAAACCTGGACATGGATGTTTTTAGTAATCCAGGATCACTTTCCATCTAGGATTTGCTACAATCAGAAGTGTGACCTTTGCATTTTGTGATCAGAATATTACTGTGATAAAATGTATATGTAGATCAGGTGACATGAGTATTTCTTCTAACATTTCTGGGAGCAATATTTTGAAGAGGTATAAATTAGTATTGGGGGTACACAGAGTTGTACCCTGTGTCTATGAATGTAGAAGAAATGAATGAATTGACAATACTGTGAATAAATAATATACTGTTTCCACTTTAAATCATGGATTGAATTGATATCTGAAAATATATAAAAATCTTATATTGATATACAATCATTCATTCCAACTAGTTATACATTTAATGGTAATATTAGGGTTATGTTTCATCATGAAGGTTGTGTGAGTTTAGCTTCAAAAGTGATTATGGAAATGGAAAATAATGTGTTTGGAAAGAAATCTCATGAAAAGATGAGTCAAGAAATATAGAGGAATTCATATGTTCTGAAGCAGGATTTGATTGTAAGTATAAAAAAAGCCTATAAATTTCCTAACTTGTGGATGAAATATATATCCAATGATGTGCAAAAACTGAAAAAATAGTAATGCACCAGTTTTGAATGAAAATGAACGTCAAAATACACATCATATCCCATAGGAATCTACTTGCATTGATGCTAAACTGGGTCAGTTACTGTAGAAATATTATGATTTGTATGCACTATTCACTGAAGTTAGTTTTCAGTACTAGGAAACGAATACGTATTTCAAGTGGATGAATTTTTATGAGAATAATCTTGTGAAATGTTGACTATAAATTTACATATATGAACACGAATGAATTTAGGGAGTGTATAATAATAAACATATATTTCATATTTTGAAAAATCTTGAGAGTTTATATATATATATATATATATATATATATATATATATATATATATATAGATATAGATATAGATATAGATATATATATATATAGATATGTGTGTGTGCATTTATGTATTTATATTTATATATATATATATATATATATATATATATATATATATACACACACACACACACACACACACAGACACTAAAATGTATCAATATGCATGCCAATCGAAATTCACTATGAATCATATATCATCCACAGTTCCAAAAATAATCATTTTACTGAACATGGATTTATGTATAATATTGTTCAACTAGGAAGTTCACCCATAGGTTGAAGTTTCAGTTCCAACAGCGTTTAGGAGGAGTGATCGCTTCCCACAATTTGTATCTCCCAAGACAGCCAAACTCACAAGGATATACGTGTGATACCAGTTATGTTTCTATATTTGCATATAAAAATACATGTGCTGAACAGGCTGCAGAGAAAGGGAGACAGGAATTCACATATTTGTTAACTTTAAAAACACATGGAGATCAATTTCAATTAAAAATTGACTAGATTTATAACACCTACCCTTTATCATTCAAAAGGAAAGTCCAACTATACACCATGCCTTCTCTGAACTGCTTTCATTTCCATTCTGTTTGGTTATTTTTGTCCATCATTTTAGGATTAGTAGTCAGAGTCTATTAGGGTATGGGTTAGTGTCAGGAATTCAGTAATTCGAATGGAAAATAGGAAAATGAATCCAATGTGTATGCAAATATGTGCTACACAAAAATATTCCCACTCTCATCCAGAACATTGCCTTTACATTACCTTTGCCCCAAATAAACACAATTAGAGAAGAAGAGTTAGGAAATCTGTGAATACATATCAGAAATGGAAAATATTCAGGAGTTCACAATCTTGGATATGGTAGAGGAGTTTCCAAAAGTGAGGGACAGGGTAAACACTCCACAAACATGGAGCTCATTGGGCCTAAAGACTCTTGAGAAACTGCCTCTGAGGTTGGGCACTTGAAATATATGTTGTTGTCAGGAATTTTAGCATCCTTTCTAGTGAGACCAACAAAGCTGGGTCTGATCTCTGTGACCTGGAAGATATGTTTTTTTTATTTTCCAATGAACATGAGGAAGCAGTGCTGAATTCTCTCTTTGTAGGTAAACTGTGGCCACTGGGGTCTAAGTGTCTTCCCATGTGGACTGTGAAGCCATTTGATCATCTTCCACTTTTCGAGGTGTTTCTTGCTGCTGCACTGCGAATTTGGTATTTGCTTCAGGAAATACAAGGAGTTCAACATGTACCAGTGATGGAGGGAGTTCTGTCACATGTGGTGGGTCAAGGTCTGCAGGAAAATGCACCAACCAGGCTTCTACCCCACATAGCTTGCCCGCTTGTCCATAGCAATCTGATTCTGAACATTGCCCGGAAACCTCTCCATATAACAAGATGCTTTTATATAATAGGGTCTGCTGACTTCACCATGTCAGTCTCAAGCCATTTGGAATCCAAGGGCAGATCCACATGGTACCACCACAGATGTTTTATCACATACCTGCACACCACTGCTCTAGGCCCACTACTCAGCAGTCTCCAACTTACAGGGATCTCTTTTCTACACTGTTTTCATGAAACCAAGTAAATCCAAGCACAGTCTGGTACACTCATGACCAGCAACAAGTCATCCAAAGTTTCTCCATTGCCACCTGGTCATTGAAATTTCAAAAAATTCATGGTATGTATTTAGCTATTTTTCAAAGATGAAGTTGGAGGCACTGTGGGTTTCAAATTATTTAGGAAACATTAAATGGTGAGGAAGCTCATTTCAAAGAAATCTCTGGAGAACTCTCACAGGCAAGGCTTCCCAAAGAGTGGCCAATATTTCACATGAATCCAGGCCCATTGAGGTCTAAAATGTGAGGTCTATGTGTGTTTTGACTCTCAATTATGGCTGCCAAGACTTTCAGAATAAAATCACATGAAATCCTGGCTGAGATTCCCAGTGCTCTGTGGAAGCCACCTTGGCCAGGATCTCAGTTTTCAGGATGACTCTCATGTGTTGCCTCCTAAAATTCCAACACAATTCATGGCAATACTTCTCTGAGGACAGTTCCAGAATTCAGTCTCTAATAACACCAGAGTTCAAGCCCAGGTGAACTAAGTCATCTCTTCCAACCGCCACACAAATGACCAGAATTAAAACCAAAACACTCCCACATGGCCCTCAACATTCTCCATATAGACACTTATCATAACCTCTGGCTGGAAATTTCCATGAGGGGCACAGACAAAGACAGTATCCAAATAAGTTCCCTTGCCCCTCATTTGCCTAAAGTCAGGGTGGCCTGGACACCCTTCCTGAGAACCAAGAGTGATTAAATAGGCCTGCACTTAATACTGCTCTGCATCTCCAATTTGGGGCCTACTTACTTTCAGGTATAGATTCTTTATGTGATTTGGAGTCATGAGAAAAGCCAAGCACCTCTGGGCTGGTCTCTGCAGGGTTTGAAGAACTCATTTGACCCAAAAGATCCCTATTCTCACTTGATGGATTTCAGGAACCTAACAGAGGAAAGCAAAAGACTTAATCCACAATGACTCCTCATTTGGCCATTTTGGTTTTGGATGCACACATGGTATCTTTCTTTAGATCCATCAGGTGCTAAGAATCTAAGCCACAGCCTCACACAGGGTCATGAGGCTGATTCAGACACATCCCTTTCCAAAGCAATCAAGCAAAGAGCCACAGGTGATGCCCATTCATTTGCATTTGAAGACTCTTTTCTTCAGGCTTCACAAAGGAGTAGTCTGAAGCAAAAAGCTTTCTGAAATTCAGGGCAACAGAACAATAGGTAAGCAAATGGCGCAAAGCAGGATTTCTCCACTGAGACTTTCCTGGTCACACTGATATCTGAGTTTTCTGAGATGCTCGCCATTCCCTTTAGCTATCCAGTACATGGCCATGTCACAGAGCTTGGAGGTGGTATATTTATTGGACACATAACCATGAGCCTATTTTGGAGAGTGGAGTGAATTCAGGAACAAAATAGAAACTTAGGAAGATAGTAGGTGTTGCCCATTCATAAGGCAAGCCGCAGTCCATTCATAAATTGGCAGGATGAATGTTGGGAAGATTTCTACTAGACAGGAGTCATCCATTGATGCATTCTCTTTTCTGATGTCTAGAACCACGGACACAGTGGGATACACAGACTTAGAAACACTCGCCTTTTCATAAGACTTATTAGAAACAATTCACTTCAAACCAAAAAACCGCCTTTATTACCTATTCTCAGAACATGAGACCAAACCACAAACCAACAGCCACATCCACAAAGACAACTTCTTCCCCCAAGTCAGTCTGTGACTATCCATCGTGTCCTCTGATTGGTGGGCCATACTATGTTACCCCGAAATGTCCTGTCCTGTCTCAGATCTGGTCTCCTTGGTCAACACTGTGAAGTTCCCAGGAGCCAGCCGTGATCCACTAACTGCTTTCTCAGGAAAGGCCACTCTTCAGAGCTTTCCTGGCATTTGGGCATCCTCACCTCCGTAGGTACCAAGAAAGACTGACTCTGTCCTTGGTAAATCCGAACAATTGAGACCACTGGGACTGGGACTGGGACTGAGACAGGATTTGGGTGCCTGGCTTCCTGGATCCCAAGTTCAGAGTGGTCCATCACAAAGGATGTTAGGTGAGGTCACTTCCTTCAAGATCTGAATGAGGTCACTGCCTTGGCAACCACTTTGTTCTAACAGTTGCTTCAAAGTGTCCCATGAAATGGAGGCTGCCCCTACATCCTGTGACACTTTCAAAAGTTCGAATGGTATATCAACCATAGGCACCCGGGAAGTGCTCTCCACACTGGCCTGGTTTGGTCCTTCTTCTCCATATTAAGAAGAGAGAGGCTGATTCAGACACATCCCCTCATCCTGACCAGGTTGTTTTCAATGGAAGATGACTTTTGCTCTCTCAGTTCCTACATATGTGCCTACAACTTCTCCAGAGATCATTTTTGTGTGGACCTTTGAGTTTCTCAGCAGTTGGAAGAAACCGTACATTCCTGTATTGTAAGATCAACTCTGTCCCTGCTCTTCTGTAAAGTTAGATTGAGGGAAGAGTGTATGGTTAGGGTTAATAACAGTTTCGATTGGGGTTAGGAATCATTCTGCTGAATGAATAATGGTATGGCGAACCTTCAATATTTTCAAGAATATATAGGTGAAATATAAGTACGAAAACAGAAATAAAGGTAATATTTGAAGCCCAGAAGGGCATTGGGTCTTTGATTGCAATATTTAGCTTTGATTTATTTTCTGCACAGATGTCTCAGATAAATCAATATACAAAGGCATAGGACCTTGTACTTTGAATGATTGATTGTCAAAAAGAACTTCCAGTCAAAAATGGATAGTCGGGGGGCTGGGGATGTGGCTCAAGTGGTAGCGCGCTCGCCTGGCATGCGTGCGGCCCGAGTTCGATCCTCAGCACCACGTACAAACAAAGATGTTGTGTCTGCCAAGTACTAAAAAAACTAAATGTTAATAAATTCTCTCTCTCTCTCCCTCTCTCTCTAACTCTTTCTTTAAGAAAAAAAATTAAAAAAAGGATAGTTGGTAGGATTAGGACGATAGTTGGTAAGTTTAGAACGGAGAGTAAGTATAGGATTTGCACCAAAAGTTCTTTAGCTATGGGGTTTCGGGTATAGAGTGAATGTAAATGTCAGCACTTGTGAAGAGTCAGTCACAATGATGTACTGGGGAAAATATGTAGGAAAGCAGATTTCAATAGAGACATTAGGAAATCTGGCAAAGTATATTCGGTAATGAAAATTTAGTAAAATAGGTAAATGTCGCTTGCTGTTTTTCTGTATGCTTAACAAAACACTATTGAAATCTTGAGAACTGTTTGCTAATCTTGTTCCCAGAATGTGCTGTCCCCAACTGCCAACCTGCAGAACGTACTCATTCACCCGGTTGCACGCAAACTGCTCACTCGCCCAGACCAAACAATAAAGTTTCCTCTCTGCCCTCTCCAAGGAAAGTATATAAGCTCTGCTTAAGCTGTTCTCAGGGCTCTCTGCTCTATTCAAGTGAGCTCTGAGCCCCAGCATGCTGAATCCCCAATAAACCCTTTGCTTTTGCTTGAGACAGTCTCTTGGTGGGCTCTTCACCCGATGCTCGCCTGACCTTTACATATGGAGGTTCCACTGAGATCCGGCAGCGGCGAACGAGAGACCCCAACAGGCTCCTCTTGGGGTATGTATGGTGCCTCTTTCTGGTTTCAGGTTTCAGGTTAGGGCTTCGCAAAATGGCTGTCAATGAAGAGTGTGAGCTCTCTCCGAAGGTGGCTGACATACGTGTCACAGAGCCACAGGCCACATCCCTGGGGGATGCTCCAGAGTATTCGGGAAATTGAGGAGCAATAGTCTCCTCAATTCAGTGATATTTTGTTTCAGATTCAGTATCGCCAGCCCATCGGGTTGGGCCAGATACTTAGTCCTGGTCTCAGTGTTGGAAGTTCCATTGTCTGTCTTTATTTCCTTGTCTTGTCTGTGTCGTGTGTCGTTGCTTTTACTGTTTGTGTATCTTTCATTATGGGACAGAGCACTTCAATGCCTCTGTCCCTGACCCTTGATCACTGGACAAAAGTACCCTTAAGGGCTCAGAATCTTTCTTTTTCAGTAAAATTCTGGACCTGGCAGACTCTCTGTGCCTCAGAATGGCCCACCTTTGGATTCGGATGGCCCCTAGAAGGATCTTTCTACTTCCCACTAATTTAAAAAGTCAGACGATATTGTCTTTCAGCCAGGGCCACATAGCCATCTGGATCAACAGCCATATATCTTAACTTGGCAGGACCTCTGCAAATCTCCTTCATGGGTGAAGCATTTCCTTGCCCCTACCCCCACTCCTACTCCTTCCCCCATGATCTCTCAAACCCTCTGCTCCTCCTCCTCCTCCAACCTCTGTTCTCCCTGATACACAAGATTTGACTCTACTGGACTCTCGTCCCCCTCCTTATCTCCTGCCCACGTCCCCCAAAGACCAACACCCTCTAAGTGATTCCCCTGCTGCTGACTCAACCTCTTCACCATTGGAGAAAGCTAAGCCAGCCCAGCACCCTCCAGATAATTTCCCCGCGGCACACACAGCCCCTCCTCTTCTGGAGGAAGCTAGCCCGGCTAAAGGTACTCACCAGTGGTGAATGATTGAAAAACCTGGAACTCGAATGATGCTCCCCCTCCATCCCTAGGGGCCAATGATTGACAACGGCCTTGGGGGAAAAATGCAAGCCTACCAGTATTTACCTTTCTCCTCTTCAGACCAATATAACTGGAAAAATAAAAATCCCCCTTTTACCGAGGACCCCAACCGGCTCCTAGGTGTGGTTGAGTCATTGATGTTTTCACACCAGCCTACTTGGGATGACTGCCAACAACACCTAGGGTTGTCTCTTCATGACAGAGAAACAAAAGAGAATCCTCCTGGATGCTAGAGAAAAATATCCTCTGACCAGATGTGTGACCAACAAAACTTCCCAACATATTTAACCTGGCTTTCCCTTGAATCGACGAAACTGGGACCCCAACACCTTTGAAGGTAGGGAGCATCTGTCCACTTATCACTGGGCTGTAATTGTGGGTATCTTAGTGGCCGCTAGGCGACTTACAAATTTTGCCAAGTTAAGAGAGATTATTCAAGGGCCTGATGAATCTCCCTCTGTGTTTTTAGAGAGAATTATGGAGGCATATAGGAGATATACTCTTTCGATCCTCAGGCAGAGGATCAAAAGTCATCTGTCAAGATGGCCTTTATGGGCAAGCTGCCATGGGTATTAAAAGAAAGTTACAATGCTTAGATGGATTACAAGATATGACTTTGAGAGATTTAGTCAGAGTAGCCGAGAAGGTATACTATAAGAGAGAAAGTGAGGAAGAGTAGGGAGCAAAGGAAGGATAAAAGAAACAAAAGACAGACTAAGGCATTGACTAAGGTCCTGGTCACAACAACAAATAGGCCAGAAATAAGAAACATGGAGACAGGAAGGGATACCGGGGCCCAGACTAGAGGCCACCCCTGGCCTCAATTTAATGTGCCTACTGTAAAGAAAAAGGACACTGCTTCAAAGAGTGCCATTGAAACAGACAGCCACTCTAGCCAGCCATTCTGACTCTGGAGGATGACTAAGAATGTTGGGTCTCAGATCCCCTCCGAGAGCTCAGGGTAAATTTTGAAGTGGAGGGGACCCTAGCAAACTTTGAAGTGGATACAGGGGCAATATACTCTGCCCTTATGGCCCCATTGGTCTCTCTATCAAATAAAAAGTTCTCTAATTCAAGGGGCTAATGGCAGAAAATATCGGGTTTGGACAACTAAGAGGACCATGGACCAGGGGAAAGGAAAAATCCATCACTCGTTCTTAGTAATCCCAGAATGCCCGGCCCCATTGATGGGCAGAGATCTGCTCACCAAGCTCCGGGCCAAAATAACTTTTAACCCTGAAGGCCCACAAGTGGAATTTCTAAATCCTTCAATAAAAACTCCTATAGTCACGGCTCTAAATATGTCAGTAGAAAATGTATATCAACTCACTCACCTTGGTTCAAAGAAATTGCATTCATTCCTGAAGGATGAAGAACAGAGTTTTTTACTAACCGACTCAAAGCAAAAGGAAATAACTGAATGGGTAACTAAAGCCTGTCAGGTCTGTCATGGTTAATGCTTACCCTTCCAAGCTTCCTGCAAAAAAGCACCTACGAGGAACCAGACCAGGACAATTCTGGGAAGTGGACTTTACTAAAATTAAGCCAGCAAGGTTTGAAATTAAATATCGCCTAGTCTTTGTAGATATATTTTGAGGATGGATTGAAGCCTTTTCCAGGAAAAAAGAGAAAAAACGAAACAGCGCAAATGGTTGTCAAGAAGATCCTGAAAGATAGTTTTACAAGATACGGCCTGCCTAAAGTAATAAGGTCTGATAATGGACTGGCGTTTGTAGCCCAAGTAAGTCAGGGGTTAGGCAAGACCCTGGGGATTAATTAAAAGTTACATTGTGCTTATAGACCACCGAGTTCAGGACAGGTAGAAAGAATGAATAGAACCATTAAAGAGACCATAACGAAATTAAGCTTAGAAACCTGCATAATAGATTGTACTATGCTCCTGCCTTATGCACTATTTCATGGAAGAAACACTCCCTCTGTTTCTTTGTGTAACCTCACCCCCTATGAAATTGTCCATGGTTCCCCTCCTTCAGTAAGGGACCTAACCCCAACTCTAAGACCTAACGATTCCTTCCACACCCCATTGCTTGACTGAATTAAAGCTCTTGAAAGAACTCAGGGATACCTGTGAAAACAGATGGCCAATGCCTATCAACCTGGGGACGAATGGACTCTACATCAATATCAAGTAAGAGACTTCATCTACATAAGTCGACATCAGGTGTCATCCCTGAAACCCCACTGGAAATGACCATACAAGGTGCTACTTATAACACCTACAGCGGTAAAGGAAGACAGAATCACTTCCTGGATCCATACCTCTCATCTCAAGCCTGCGCCCTGTCCAGACTCTGGCTGGAAACTGGAAAAGATTGGTAAAACTTTCAAATTGTGTATTTACCCTGTGTCTAAGGCTATAGACTCTTCCCTTGACCACCAGTAGTCCTAAACCTATTAAACCCGTTCAGCAGCGATGGCTGATCACAAATCCTACTGGTAAAGAAGTATGATCTATCTCACATGCAGCCCACTTAGGGACTTGGTGGACATCTATCCACCCAGACATTTGTCAGCTGGCTATAGGTCTTTCCTATTGGGATATACCTGATGAAGAGGATCCCACTAAATTTCCATTAAATCCATTCTGCACCATTGATAATGGAAACAATCATTATGGATGTAGGGCCACGCGAGCCAGATGCAGGTTGGCTAGCCTAGATTACTATGTTTGCCCGGTGGACTACCAAAGCCACAAACAGTCACGGTTGTGTGGGGGGAATGCCGACTTCTTCTGTAAGTCTAGGGATGTGATCATACAGGCAGTGCATGATGGAACCCAAACTCCTCATCAAATTCTGTACACAGCATTGGCCCTATTACCAATTAGATCACCCAAACTGTTGGCCCCTAGAGGGGTCTCTAGATCCTCAAATTCTGCATGACCTTTTTAACTTCTGAATGTCCTCAAAAGGGTGAAAGGAGATTTCCCTATGTGGAGGCCTTTTCCCTCCTTCGCTCACATCCTGAACTATGCTTCTCCAATAGGTCCTCACACTCAGCCTTCTGCTCCAGACTCTCTGCTGTCACTCTCACCTCAGCAACATGATTTCTCCCCTCCAATTACTAGATCAAAAACCCAAACCTCCGCCGGATCTCAGACCATTTCCCCCTTTCTGAGGTAGCAGGTACTGAGGTAACCCTCCACCGAATCACTCCTCTCTTCTCCAGTCAGTGCCCACACCGGGTCCCACCAGTTCCTCTTACCAGCTAACCCAAAGCTCAAACCAGCTGAGGAGAACCCTCAGACCCCTATCCAAGATGTAGTGAAAATGGCCTTTAAAGTTTCTTTGTCATTAGTGAAAACAGGTTACTAAGAATTTAAAGTCCCTCACAGGCTTTTAGGGATACTAACTCCTATCTTCTCCTCTGCTCTACCTGTTCTACTGCTCACCTTTTTGTTGCTAGGAAAATCACAAACACCTTTGCCAGTATTCTTTCACATCTCTGCTACCTCATTCTCAGATCCACGGAGCTGCTCACAGCCACGCCTTCCCCATCTCCCCCCTCTGTTCCAGGCCCACAGAAAAACATTAATTGACCTTCTACGGAAGTCTTCAGCATGGCTGACTTTAGGACTTTCAGGAAAAGAGTCCCCATGAAAGACTTCAAAGTAGATAAACTTCCTCTTTTCATGTTGCCCTGTTGTACTTGGTCACTGGCTAAAAATATCAGCACTCCTAAGTTAGACACCCCCTTACTAGTTTTTCACAAAATATGTGAACAAGGCCTTTGGCATTGATCTGGGGCTTCACAGAGATGGCTACATTTCAAAGATAAAGAAGTTACCAACTGGGCTCCATGGTAACAGCTGGAAGGGGGAAAAATAAAGGGAAAAAAAAGCTCTCCTTCACCCAGGTGTCCTTGAAAAGTTAACTTGCCCAGAACAGAGGAATAAAACAGAAAAAAATCTGCTTTTTGTGAACTTCTGCAGGCTGTGAACTTCTGCACCCCTTCCCTTATATGTTGGGTACAAAATTCTGAAACTACCTAAACGTGAGTTTCAGGGAATTAATTGATTATAACAGAAGTAATGCCCTCTGAATCCGGTTGCTAATAAAATGGAAAGTTTCCCTGTTTTTGGTAGTATCTTAGGTGCCGTGCCTTGTCCGTCTCTACAACAGTATAATTCTATAGACTTAAACATTGTTTATGTTTTCATGAAATTGTCAAGACGATGTGATTAAATGTGTAAAGGTGCAGATGTTTCCCAGAGTGCTTTATCATAATGCAGGTTCATTTGAAGTTCAAATAGGGGGGCATAAAACCCGGTTCCACTGAGAACATATATCCATCACTTTAGCCATCCTATTAGGAATAGGAGTTGCTGCAGGCGTGAGCACAAGAACCACTGCCTTGGTCCATGGGATACAACAAATGACACAATTAGAAGCAGCAATAGACCAAAACTTAAAGATATTAGAATCCTCCATCTTGGCTTTGCAGGAATCTTTAACCTCTCTCTCTGAAGTTATTTTACAGAAAAGGCGAGGGTTGAACCTCCTCTTCATGAAAGAAGGGGGCCTTTGTTCTGCATTGATGGAGAATGTTGTGTTTTTGCCGACCATACTGGAGTTGTAAAAAAATCTAGGAGTAAATTAAAAAGATGCCTTGAAGAGTGTCAATGAGAGAGAGAGGCCCAAAAAGTGTGGTTTGAGTCTTGGTTCACACAGTCCCCCTGGTTAACTACGCATTTATCAACCCTGGACAGTTCAATAATTATCCTCATATTATTGCTAACTATAAAACCCTGTTTGCTCAACCGTGTAATTTCTTTTTTCCAAGCTCAAATTGGATGAGTTAAACTTATGGTAATACCCCACTAGCAAACATAGAATGTGACACCCCGCAATGATCACTTTTATGATTAAAAGTAGCCAGAAGAAGAAGTGGGGAATGAAAGGTTAATTAAATAGGCACTTTTCACTTCCTTTTTTCCTGTATGCTTAACAAAACACTGTTGAAATCTTGAGAAATGTTTGCTAATCTTGTTCCCAGAATGTGCTGTCCCCAACTGACTAACTGCAGAATGTGCTCCCTCACTGGGTTGCATGCAAACTGACCACTCGCCCTGACCTATCAATAAAGTTCCGTCCCGGCCGTCACCAAGGAAAGTGTATAAGCTCTGCTTAAGCTGTTCTAAGGGCTCTCTACTCTATTCAAGTGAGCTCTGAGCATCAGCATGCTGGACCCCCAATAAACACTTCGCTGTTGCATGAGATAGTCTCTTGGTGGTCTCTTCTTTCGACCTCATCCAACCTTTACTTGGATAATTAAATGTAGAAGAGAACATCCATTCAAAAAGGGATAGTCGGTACTATTAGGAATATAGTTGGTAGGTTTAGGAAGAAGACTGTGTATAGGATTTGGAACAAACCATAGGCACCTGGGAACAGCTCTCCACAAAGGCCTGGTTTGATCCGACTTCTCTACATTAAGAAGAGAGAGGCTGATTCAGAAACATCCCTTCATCCTGACTAGGTTGTTTGCCATGGAAGATGACTTTTCCTCTCTCAGGTCCTAAATAGCTGCCTAAATCTTCTCCATCGATCATTTCTGCATGGACTTTTGAGGTTCTCAGCAGGTGGAAGATCCCCTACCTTCCTGTACTGTAAGACCAACTCGGTCCCTCCTCTTCTGTAAAGTTAGATTGACGGAACATTGTATGGTTAGGGTTAATAGCATGTTCGATTTTGGTTAGGAATCATTCTGATGGATGAATAATGGTTTGGGAACCTCTGATACTTATAAGAATATAGACGTGAAATATAAGTACGAAAAAAGAAATCTAGGTAAGATTTGAAGCCCAGAAGGGCATTTGGCGATTGATTGGCATACTAAGCTTGAATTATGTTCTGCACCGAGGTCTCAGATAAACTCATTTACAATGGCATAGGTTGCTGTACCTCAGATGACTGAATTTAGAAGAGATCATCCAGTCCAAAAGGGATAGTCCATAGGATTAGGAAGATTGTCTGTAGGATTAGGAAAAAGAGTGAGTCTAGGAGTTGGACCAAAAGTTCTTTAGCAATAGGGTTTCAGTTAGAGAGTGAATGTAAATGTCAGCACATGTGAAGAGTCAGTCACAATGATGAACTGGGGAAAATATGTAGGAAAGAGAGTAAATATGTATCAATAGAGACATTAGGAAATCAGGCAACGTATAAAGTGAGTGATAGGATTAGATATTTTCAACAGGGTTGAGGTTGAATATATAATCTTAGGAAGAAACAATTATTTAGTCACCAATAGGATTGACATTTGAGCGCATTAGGGAACCTAGACATGGAGGTTTTTAGTAATCCATGCTCACTTTAAATTTAGGCTTTAGTACAATCATAAGTGTGACCTTTGCATTGTGTGTCAAGAATATTACTGTGGTAAAATATATATGTAGATCAGATGACATGCGTATTTCTTCCACCAATATGAGGAGCAATATTTTGAAAACTTATAAATTAGTATTGCGGATAAAATAGGCATACCCTGTGTTGATGAATAAGAGATGATGCATGAATAGACCATATTGTGAATAAATTATTTAACTGGTTCCAACTTTAAATAATGCATTGAAATTATATTTGAAAATATATAGTAAATCTTATATTGATATATATATATATATATACATTCATTCCAACCAGTTATACATCTAATGGTAATATTAGGGTTACGGTTTATCATGAAGAGTGTGTGAGTTTTGCTTCAAAAGTGAGTATAGAATCGAAAATAATGTTTTTAGAAAGAAGTCTAGTGAAAAGACCACTAAAGAATCATAGAGGAATACATGTTTTCTGAAAGAGGAAGTGATTGAAAGTGAACCACATGCCTATAAATTTGTGAATTTGTGGATGAAAGGATATATCCTATGATGTCCATAAACTGAAGAAATAGTAATGTACCAGTGTGGAATAAAAATGAACTTAAAAATACATATCATGTCCCATAGGAATCTAACTGCATTGATGTTAAACTTGGTCAGTTACTATAGAAATATTAGGATATATAAGGACCATTCACTGAAGTTAGTTTTCAGTACTAGGAAACAAATATGTATGTCAGGTGGTTGAATATTTCTGAGAATAATCTGTTGAGAGCCACAGCCAAAGGAGCCCCAGCAAACTTGCAGCTGCCAGCAAACTTCCATCTGCCGGCTGATGATTGGCTCACAGCGGCCCCAGCATCATCTAGCTGATTTGCTTCTCTGTGGTGATGCTCATTGAGATGCTCAATGAGCGGTTTCCCCGACCTTTCAGACTGCCAGCGGATGATTGGCTCACAGCGGCCCCAGCAACATCTAGCTGATTGGCTCCTCTGTGGTGATGCACATTGGGCTGGTTCCCTTCCCTTTCAGACCATGGAACTGCTCATTGGGGGACTTTTTGCCTTCGCCCACGTGACCCAGCCAATCGGCCTCAAGAGGAGGAGACTTGTGTTTGAGGGAGAGGCTTGTGGGAAGCCTGTGGTGGCAGTTGGGCTCTGACGGCTTTTCCTGAGGAGCTGTTTTGTTTGGTGTCATCTTGTTGGGTTGTATTATAGTAGAAATACGGGATCAGAAATTAGTAAAAAAAAAAAAAAAAACTGAAAGAGTGTTCAGTAAATTGTTAGAGGAAGGAGGCATCTCAGTAAAATCAAGAAAAGTCAGGGCATACGTTGATACAATACAAAAATGTAGCCCATGGCTTTTTCAGGAGGAGTTGTTAAATATATCACAATGGAACCATCATGGTGAAGATTTAAAAAGAATAGAAAAGAAAAGCCCAGGGACTCTGCCAGTTGGCACATTGCTATTGTGGACGTTTGTACCTTGTTTGCTTAGTGGAAAGCCTTCAGTTCAGACAATGGTAGAGGAAGGAGAAGACATATTGATTCAAGTAAAACAGAAGGTCTCTCAAGTTAGTCAGATAGAGGAAAAAATGCAAGTAAAAGAAAAGGTCTCTCGAACTAGTCAGACAGAGGAAAAAAATCAAGTAAAAGAGAAGGCCTTTCAAGCCAGTCAGACAGAGGAAGAAAGTGTAAAACAGAAAAAGCCATCAGGGGGAAAGTTACAACAGGAGACTACTACTAATACCTTTCTATCACCAGAGGGTGTAAGTGTCCAACCAACAGCACAACCTCTACAGGAGACTGCTACTAACACCTTTCTATCACCAGAGGAAGTAAGTGTCCAACTAACAAGGCCACCTCCATATGCTGGGAGGCCCCCAACCCCCACAGTTGATAGTTGGAATCCTGAGACAAGATCTCAAATATTAACATGCCCAGTATTTGAGGCAGGAGGGCAGTGAGATTACCATGCTTTAAATTTCAAAACAGTGAAGCAGCTAATAGAGGCTGTAACAACCTATGGTCCTCAAGCACCCTTCACTGTAAGCATTATCAAATCCATTAACAACATGAACATGAAGCCAGCAGATTGGGCTAATATGTGTAAAGCTGTGCTAAATGGAGGAAATACCTGTTATGGAAGATTGCCAATGAGGAATTTTGCAAGGAGACGGCTAGGCAAAATGCAGCAGCTAGTTATCCTCAGAGAAATCTAGATATATTTTTAGGAAAGGGACCTTATGAGGATCAGCAGCAGCAATGTGCATATGATCCTGGTGTATATGCACAGATTGCTATAGATGCAATTAAGGCATGGAAGACTTTTCAAGGAAATGGAGGTTTACAAGGTCAGTTATCTAAGGTAATACAAGGAGCTAATGAACCTTATGCTGAATTTGTAGATAGGCTTATTCAAACAGCTACCAGAGTTTTTGGAAATACACAACAAGCAATGCCATTACTAAAACAACTGGCTTATGAGCAAGCGAATCGTTGGTGCAGAGATATCATTAGACCATGGAAACATGAAGATTTAAACACATATATTAAATTATGTAGAGACATTAAAGAACAAGAGCAAGTCGTGGAAGCTGCAGTAAAACAGGCTTTAGATGCCAGAGACATTAATGAACAAGGGCAAATTGTGGCAGCTGCAGTAAAACAGGCTTTAGATGCCAGGCCAAGAACATGCTACAATTGTGAAAAAACAGGACATTTTAAAAGTAATTGTCCCATAGGAGGAGGGTTTAACAAAACTAGGTATCAAAGGAGTAGAATACCAGGTATTTGTCCACGATGCCGTAGAGGGAGACTTTCGGCTAATGAATGCTGTTCTCAAACCACCATAGAGGGTACACCATTATCAAAAAACGAACAAGGACCAGGTGTTTATCCACAATATCGTGGACAAAAACATGGAGCTCCATTGCCAAAAAATGGACAAGGGGGCTCAATTCTCCGGGGCCCAAAACCACAAATATACGCAGCACTGGAGAAACCCAGCAACCCCATCAGGGTAGTGCCCAGGACACATTGTCCATCAGATCCCTCATCAGACAAACCAGAGGGAGCGCAGGGTTAGACATCTGTGCCTCTGCCAGAGCAGTACTAACTGCAGAGATGGGAGTTCAATTCATTTCCACAGGGGTAAAAGGACCTCTTCCCAAAGGAGCAGTAGGCTTATTATTGGGACGCAGATCTTCTACTCTAAAAGGACTTATGATAAGTCCTGGGGTAATTGATCTCGACTATGAAGGTGAAATAAAAATTATAGCCAGTTCTCCAAAGGGTATATCAGTAATTTCACCAGGAGATAGAATAGCACAGTTACTAATAATACCCAGCCTACGTGAAAAATTTTCCAGTCGTACTGTAGAAAGAGGTTCCAAGTGATTAGGCTCCACAGGTGTAGATTGGGCTATGCTTTCTTTAAATTTAGATTCTGGCCCCATGCTAAAACTAAATATTCAAGGGCATGAATTTAATGGGCTACTGGATACAGACGCAGACCTTAGCATCATCTCTCGTCAAGAATGGCCAAAACATTGGCCATTACAACAAGCCACTCAAACGCTTCGAGGCCTAGGAGTAGCGTATAATCAATCCCCATAGAAGTGCAATGGTATTAGATTGGAAGGATCCTGAAGGATGTGAAGGAACTCTACAGCCATATGTATTGGATCATCTTCCCGTAAATTTATGGGGACGAGATAGTCTCCTGGACTCATTGATATTTTTTTTCGGATTCGGTATTGCCAGTCAATCGGGTTTTGCCGGCTCCTCAGTCCTGGTCTCAGTGTTGGACGTCCATTGCCTGTCTTCATTGCCTTGTCTTGTCTGTGTCATGTTTCATTGCTTTAACTGTTTGTGTATCTTTCATTATGGGACAGAGCACTTCAATGCCTCTGTCCCTGATACTTGATCACTGGACCAAAGTCCGCTTAAGGGCTCAGAATCTTTGTTTTTCAGTAAAGTGCCGGATGTGGCAGACTCTCTGTGCTTCAGAATGGCCCACCTTTGGATTTGGATTACCCCTAGAAGGATCTTTCTACTTCCCACTAATTTAAAAAAGTCAGAGATATTGTCTTTCAGCCGGTGCTACATAGCCATCTGGATCAACAGCCATATATCTTAACTCGGCGGGAACTCTGCATATCTCCTCCTCCATGGGTGAAGCCTTTTCTTGTCACTGCCCCCACTCTGACTCCTTCCCCCAGGAACTCTCAAATCCTCTGATCCTCCTCCTCCTACACCCTCTGTTCTCCCTGAATCACCAGATTTCACTCTACTGGAGTCTCCTTCCCCTCCTTATCCCCTGCCCTTGTCCCCCAAAATCCAACACCCTCTAAGTGATTCCCCTGCTGCTGACTCAGCCTCTCCTCCATTGGAGGAAGCTATGCCGGCCCAGCGCCCTCCAGATAATTCCTTTGCGGCACACACAGCACCTCTTCCCTTGGAGGAAGCTGTACCATCTAAAGGAACTCGCTGGCGGTGAATGATTTAAAACCCTGGAACTCTTGGGATGCTCCCCCTCCATCCCTATGGGCCAATGATTGACGATGGCCACGGGGAAAAAATGCAAGCATACCAGTATTAGCCTTTCTCCTCGTCAGACCTATATAACTTAAAAGAAATATAATCCCCCTTTTTCTGAGGACCCCACCAGGCTCTCAGGTCTGGTTGAGTCATTGATGTTTTCACACCAGCCTACTTCGGATGACTGCCAAAAACTCCTAGGGATTCTCTTCATGACAGAGGAACAACAGTGAATCCTCCAGGAAGCTAGAAAAAAAATCCCTCAAACAAGATCTGCGTCCGACACAACTTCCCAACATAATCAAAGGCGGCTTTCCCTTGAACCCACCCAACTGAGACCCCAAAATCTTTGAAGGTAGGGAGCATCTGTCCCCTTATCACCGGGCTCTAATAGTGTGTCTCCAAGCAGCCGCTAGCGACAAAGTAATTTTGCCAAGGTAAGAGAGATTATTCAAGGGCCTGATGATTCTCCCACTATGTTTCTAGAGAGAATTATGGAGGCATATTGGAGATATACTCCTTTTGATCCTCAGGCAGAGAATCAAAGGCATCTGTCACGATGGCCTTTATTGGGCAAACTGGCTTGGATATTAAAACAAAGTTACAAAGCTAGATTGATTACAAGATATGACTTTCAGAGATTTAGTCAGAGAAGCCAAGAACGTATACTATAAGAGAGAAACTGAGGAAGAGAAGGGAGCAAGGGGAGGATAAAAGAAACAAAAGGCAGACTAAGGCGTTGACTAAGGTCCTGGTCACAAAAACAAATAGGCCAGAAATTAAGAAACAGGTAGACAAGAAGGGATAACATTGGCCCATGCCAGAGGCCACCCTGGCCTCAGATCAATGTGCCTACTCTAAAGAAAAAAGGACACTGGGCCAAAATTGCCCTAAAAAGCGACAGCCACACCAGCCAGCCATTCTGACTCTGGAGGATGACTAAGAAAGTCGGGGCTCAGATTCCCTCCCCAAGCTCAAGGTAACTTTTGAAGTGTTTCAAAAGTGATTATGGAAATCGAAAATAATGTGTTTGGAAAGAAGTCTCATGAAAAGATCAGTCAAGAAACATGGATGAATACATGTGTTCTGAAGCACGAAGTGAATGAAAGTCAGACAAATGCGTATAAATTTACTAACTTGTGGATGAAATATATATATCCTATGATGTGCATAAAGTGAATAAATAGTAATGTAGAAGTGTTGAATAAAATTGAACATCAAAATACACATCATGTCCCATAGTAATCTACTTGAATTGATGTTAAACAGGGTCAGTTACTGTAGAAATGTTAGGATGTGTTTGCACCATTCAAAGAAGTTAGTTTTCAGTACTAGGAAACAAATATGTATTTCAGGTGGATGAATATTACTGAGAATAATCTTGTGAAAAGTTGATTAAAAATCCAAATACATCAATATGAATTAATTTAGGGAGTGTATAATAAGACACATGTTATATATATATACATATATATATATATATATATATATATATATATATATATATATATATTAAAAATAGCAATATATATGCCAATTGAAATTCATCATGAAATATATATCATCATCATATCCAAAAATATTCATTTTAATGAATATGGATTTTTATATAAGTTTGTTCAAATAGGAAGCTCACCCATGGGTTGAATTTTCAGTTCCAACATTGTTTAGGAGGAGTGATCACTTCTCACAATTTGTATGTGCCATGTCAGCCACCTCACGAGAATGTACGTGTGACACCAGGTAGGATTCTATATGTGCATATTAAAACACATGTGCTGAATAGGCTACTGAGAAAGGAAGACAGTAATTCATATATTTGTTAACTTTAAAAACACATGTAGAACTATTTCAATTAAAAATTGACTAGATTTATAACTCCTACCCTATATATTTCAAAAGGCATGTCCAACTATACACCATGCCTCCTCTGAAATGCTTGTATTTCTATTCTGTTTGGGTTATGTTTCTCCATCATATTAGGATTAGTAGTCAGAGTCTAGTAGGGAATGGGTTAGTGTCAGGGATTTAGTATTTCAAATATATGCTGCACAAAAATCTTCCCACTCTCATTCAGAACAATGCCTAGACATTACCCTCGTCCCAAGTAAGACACTATTAGAGGAGAAGAGTTAAAAATTCTGTGAATACATATCTGGAAATGAATATTCTCATGAGTTCACAACCTCGGAGGTCGTAGAGGAGTTTCCAAAAGTATGGGACAGGGTAAGCACTCCACAAACATGGAGCTCTGCTGCCCTAAAGACTTCTTGAGAAACTGCCTCTGAGGTTGGGCACTTGAAATATATGTTTTCGTAAGGAGCTTTCTTTGTACTGAGACCATCAAAGCTGGGTGTGCATCTATGCGACCTGGAGGACATGGTTTCATATTTTCCAATGAACATGAGGCAGCAGTGCTGAATTCTCTCTATGTAGGTAAACTGTGTCCACTGGGGCCTAAGTGTCTCTGCGTGTGGACTGTGAAGCCATTTGGTCATCCTCTACTTTTCCTGGTGTTTCTTGCTGCTGCACTGGGAGTTTGGTATTTGCTTATGAAGTAAAAAAAGATCACCTGGGACACAGTGCTTGAGGGAGTTCTGTCACGTGTGGTGGGTCAGGGTCTGCAAGAGAATATACCAACAATGCTTCTATTCCACAAAGCTTTTCCCCTTGACCATAGCAACATAATTCTCAACATTTCCCTGAAACCTCTCTATATAACAAGATGCCGTTACATATAAGGGTCTGGTGGTTGTACCATGTCAGTCACAAGGCATTTCGGAGCCAATGAAAGATCAACATGGCCCCACCACACATGTTTCATCACACACCCCCCCTCCACTGCTCTAGGCCCACTACTCAGCAGGCTCCAATTTACTGGCATCTCTGTTCTACACCATTTTGATGAAACCTAGTCAATCAAGGTGCTGTCTGGTATACTCATGACCAGCAACCGGTTTTCCAAATTTTCTACAGTGCCACCTGGTCATGGAAATTTCAATAATTTTATTGTATTTATCTAGCCATTTTTCACGGATGAAGTTGGAGGCACTGTGGATTTCAATTCGTACAGGAACCATTAAATGATGAGAAATCTCATTTCAATGAATGCTCTGTAGAACTGTTACAGACAAGTCTTCCCAGGGAGTGGCCAAAATGTCACATAAAATCAGACCCATTGAGGTCTACAATGTGAGGTCCATGTGTGTTTGGACTGTCACCCGTGCCTGCCAAGTCTTTCAGAAAAAAAAAAAAATCATGTGATATCCTGGCTGAGATTCCCAGTGCTCTGTGGAAAGCCACCCTGGGCCTAGATCTCAGTTTCCAAGGGAGACTCTCATGCGTGCCCTCCTAGAATCCCAACACAATTCATGGCACAAGTTCTCTGAGATCAGATCCAGAATGCACTCTCTAAGTGTAATCACACCAGAGTTCAAGCCCATGTGGACCCAGGCATCTCCTTTAACTGCCACACAATGACCACAATTAAAACCAAAACACTCCCACATGGCCCTCATCTGTTTCCATATAGATACTCATCATAACCTCTGGCTGGAGGTTTCCATGAGGGGCGCAGTCCAAGACAGTGTCCAAAATAAGCTCCCTTGCCCCTCATTTGCCTAAAGTCAGGGTGGCCTGGACATACTTCCTGTGAACCAGGAGTGATCAAATAGACATGCCGTTAATACTGCAGCGCTTCTTCAATTTGAGGCCTACTGAGTTAGAGGTATAGATTGTTTATGTGAATTAGAGTCATGAGAAAACCCAAGCACCTCTGCAGGGCTTTGAAGAACTCAATTGACACAAAGGATCCCTATTCTCACTTGATAGAGGTCAGGAACCTCACAGAGGAAAGCGAGACTTTATCCACAATGACTGGTCTATTTGCCATTTTGGTTTTAGATGCACACATGGGATCTTTCTTTAGATCCATCTGGTGCTGAGAATCTAAGCCACAAACTCACACAGGGCCAAGATGCTAATTCAGACACATCCCTTTCCAAAGCAATTAAGCAAAGAGCCACAGGTGATGCCCATTCATTTCTATTTGAAAACTGTTTACTTCAGGCTTCACAAAGGGGTGGCCAGAGCAAGAACTTCCTGACATTCAGTTCAACAGAACAATATATAAGCAAAATGCCCAAAGCAGGGTTTTTCCACTGAGAATTTCCTGGTCACACTGATATCTGAGTTTTTTGAGATGCTCGCCATTCCCTTCAGCTATCCAGTACATGACCATGTCACAGAGCTTGGAGGTGGTACATATGTTAGACACAAAACCATGAGCCTATCCTGGAGAGTGAACAGAATTCATGAAGAAACCTGGAAATTAGGAATGTAGTAGGTTATGCCCATCTTTAAGTAAAGCCGCAATCCATTCATAAATTGGGCAGGATGAAATGGGAAGCTTTCTACTAGACAGGACACATCCATTGATGCACTCTCTTTTCTAATGTCTACAACCACGGACACCATGGGATACACAGACATAGAAACACTCGCCTTTTCAAACGACTTACGAGAAACAGTTCACTCCAAACCATACAAACCACCTTTCCTTCCTATTCTCACAACATGAGACAAAATCACAACTCACAACCACACCCACAAAGGCACCTCCTTACCCTAAGTAGGTCTGTGACTCTATGGAGTGTCCTCTGACTGGTGGGCCACACAATGTTCCCCTGAAATGTCCTGTCCTGTCTCAAATATGGTCTCCTTGGCCAACTCTATGAAGTTGTCAGGAGCCAGCGGTGGGCCACTACCTGCTTTTTCAGGAAAGGCCCCTCTTCAGAGCTGTCCTGGCTTTTGGCCATTCTAACATCAGTAGGTACAAAGAAAGACTGACTCTGTCCTTGGTAATTCCAAACAAGTGAACCCACTGGGACTGGTACTGGGACTGGCTCTGAGTGCCTGGCTTCCAGGATCCCAAGTTCAGAGAGTTCCATCACCAAGGGAGTAAGGTGAGGTCACTTCCTTCAGGAACTGAATTAGGTCACTGCCTTGGCAACCACTTTATCCTAACAGTTGCTTCCAAGTGTCTCATTAAATGGAGGTTTCCCCTACTTCCTGTGAAACATTCACAAGTTAGAATGGTATATCAACCATAGGAACCCGGTAATAGCTCTCCACACAGGCCTGGTTTGGTCCATCTCCTCTACATTGAGAAGAGAGGTTCTGATTCAGACACATCCCGTCATCCTGACCAGGTATTTTGCCATGGAAGATTACTTTTGCTTTCTCAGGTCCTCCATAGCTGACTACATATTCTCCAGGGATCATTTCTGCATTGAACTTGTGGTTCTAAACAGGTGAAAGATCACCTACATTCCTGTATTGTAAGACCAACTCTGTCCCAGCTCTTCATTAAATTTACATTGAGGGAACAGTGTATTGTTAGGGTTAATAAAATGTTTGATTTGGGTTAGAAATCATTCTGCTGGATGTATAATGGTACTGGGAACCTGGGATATTTTTAAAAATATAGAGGTGAAATATATAAATGAAAAAAGGAAGTCTAGGTAATTTTGAAGCCCAGAGAGGCAATGGGCCCTTCATTGGGATACTTAGCTTTGATTTATGTTGTGCACAGATATCTCAGATAAATCGATATGCAATGGCATAGGACCTTGTACCTTGGATGATTAAAATTCGAAGAGAACATCCAGTCAAAAAGGGATAGTCGGTAGGATTAGATAGATATTCGGTAGGTTAACAAAGAAGAGTGAGCATAGGATTTGGAACAAAAGTTCTTTAGCAATAGGGTTTGGGTTAAAGTGTGAAAGTAAATATCAGCACACTTGAAGGGTCAGTCACAATGATGAACAGGGGAAAATATGTAGGAAAGCAGATATCAATAGAGATATTACAAAATCAACAAGTGGGCCAAGGACCTGAACAGACACTTCTCAGAAGAAGACATACAATCAATTAATAAGTACATGAAAAAATTCTCACCTTCTCTAGCAGTCAGAGAAATGCAAATCAAAACCACCCTAAGATACCATCTCACTCCAGTAAGATTGGCAGCCATTAGGATGTCAAACAATAATAAGTGGTGGCAAGGATGTGGGGAAAAGGGTACACTTGTACATTGCTGGTGGGACTGCAAAATGGTGCGGCCATTATGGAAAACAGTATGGAGATTCCTGGAAAAGCTGGGAATGGAACCACCATTTGACCCAGCTATCGCCCTCCTTGGACTATTCCCTGAGGACCATAAAAGAGAATGTTATAGGGATACTGCCACATCAATGATCATAGCAGCACAATTCACAATAGCCAGACTGTGGAACCAACCTAGATGCCCTTCAATAGATGAATGGATAAAAAAAATGTGGCATCTATACACAATGGAGTATTATGCAGCACTAAAAATGACAAAATCATGGAATTTGCAGGGAAATGGATGGCATTAGAGCAGATTATGCTAGGTGAAGCTAGCCAATCCTTAAAAAACAAATGCCAAATGTCTTATTTGATTTAAGGAGAGCAACTAAGAACTGAACAGAGGGAAAGAGCATGAGGAAAATATTAACATTAAACTGAGACAAGTGATGGGAGGGAAAGGGAGAGAGAAGGGAAATTGCATGGAAACGGAAGGAAACCCTCATCGTTATACGAAATCACATATACAAGGTTGTGAGGGGAAAGGGGGGGGTAGGGAGAGAACGGAACAATAACAGATGAGGTAGAGAGGGAAAATGAAAGGGGAGGGGAGGGGGGATAGTAGGGGATAGGAAAGTCAGCAGAATACAACAGTCACTAATATGGCATTATGTAAACATTGTGAATGTGTAACTGATGTGATTCTGCAATCTGTATTTGGGGTAAAAATGGAAATGCATAACTCACTTGAATCAAATTTATGAAAGATGAAAAAAATAAAAATTTTAAAAAGTACTAAATTGGCTCATCCTAACATTAAAAAAAAGAGATATTACAAAATCAGGCAAAGTATAAAGTGAGTGATATGATTAGATATTTTCAACAGGGTTGATTTTGAATATATAATCTTAGGAAGAAACAAATATGTAGTCACCAATAGGATTGATATTTGAGAGCATTAGGCAACCTGAACATGGAAGTTATCCATGTTCACTTTCCATTTAGGCTTTAGTACAATAATAAGTGTGAACTTTGCATTTTGTGTCCAGAATATTACTGTGATAAAATGTATATGTAGATTAGGTGACATCAGTATTTCTTTCACCATTTCTGTGAGTAATATTTTGAAGACATATACATAAGTATTGGTTGTACAAAAACCTGTACCCTGTGTCTATGAATATACAGATAATGCATGAATAGACCATACTGTGAATAAATAGTATAGCTGGTTCCACTTTAAATAATGGATTGAATTGATATTCACAAAGGAGTGGTCTGAGGCAAAAACCTTCCTGAAATTCAGAGCAACAGAACAATAGGTAAACAAAACGCACAAAGCAGGGTTTCTCCACTGAGACTTTCCTGGTCACACTGATATCTGAGTTTTCCTAGATGCTCGCCTTTCCCTTCAGCTATCCAGTACATAGCCATATCACATAGCTTGGAGGTAGTACATATCTTGGTCACAAAACAATGAGGCAATTCTGGAGAGTGTCCAGAATTCAGGATGTAAACAGAAACTTTGGAAGATAGCAGGTTTTGCCCTTCAATAAGGAAAGCCGCAGTCCATTAATAAATCGGGCAGGATGAATGTTGCGAAGCTTTCTCCTAGACAGGACACATCCATTGATGCATTTTCTTTTCTAATGTCTACAACCACGGACAGAGTGGGATACACAGACATAGAAGCACTCGCCTTGTCAAAGGACTTACTAGAAACAGTCCACGCCAATTCAAACAAACAGCCTTTCTTACATCTTCTCAGAACATGAGAAAAAAACCATACACACACCTACACCCACAAAGGCACCTCCTTTGTGGAGTGTCCTCTGAATGGTGGGCCATACTATATTCGCCAAAAATGGCCTGTTGTATCTCAAATCTGGTCTCCTTGGCCAACTCTGTGCAGTTGTCAGGAGCCAGCGGTGAACCAATACCTGCTTTCTCAGGAAAGGCCTTTCTTCAGAGCTTTCCTGGCATTTGGCCATCCTCACATCTGTTGGTACTAAGAAAGACTGACTCTGTCCTTGGTAAATTGAAACAAGTGAGACCACAGGGACTGGGACTGCAACTGGCTCTGGGTGCCTCTCTTCCTGGATCCCAAGTTCAGAGAGTTCCATCACCAAGGAAGTGAAGTGAGGTCACTTCCTTCAGGAACTGAATGAGGTCACTGCCTTGGCAACCTCTTTGTCCTAACAGTTACTTCTAAGGGTCCCATGAGATGGAGTCTGTCCCTACTTTCTGTCACACTTTCACAAGTTAGAATGGTATATCAACCATTGGCACCTGGGAAGAGCTCTCCACACAGGCCTGATTTGGTCCATCTTCTCTACATTTAGAAGATAGAGGTTGATTCAGACACATCCATTCATCCTGATCAGGTTGTTTACCATAAAAGATGACTTTTCCTCTGTCAGGTCCTTCATAGCTGCCTACATCTTCTCCAGGGATCATTTCTGCATGGACCTTTGATGTTCTCAGAAGGTGGAAGATCCCCTACATTCCTGTATTGTAAGACCAACTCTGTCCCTCCTCTTTTGTAAAGTTAGATTGAGGGAACAGTGTATGTTTAGGGTTAATAACATGTTTGATTTGGGTTAGGAATCTCTCTGCCCCATGAATAATGGTATTGGGAACCTGTGATATTTACAAGAATATATAGGTGAAATGTAAGTATGAAAACAGAAATCTAGGTAAGATTCGAAGTCAGAAGGGCATTGGGTCCTTGAGTGGGATTCTTAGGTTTGAATTATGTTCTGCATATATGTCTCCGACAAATTGAAATACAATGGTTTAGGACCTTATACCTTGGATGATTAATTGTCGAAGAGAACATCGAGTCAAAAAGCAATAGTCAGTAGGATTAGGAAGATAGTCAGTAGGTTTAGAAATAAGAGTGAGTATAGGATTTAGACCAAAATTTCTTTAGCAATAGGGTCTCGGGTAGACATTGAATGTAAATATCAGCATATGTGAAGTGTCAGACACAATGATGAACTGGGGAATATATGTAGGAAAGCAGATATCAATAGAGATATAAGGAAATCAGGCAAAGTATAAACTGAGTGATAGGATTAGACATTTTCAACAGGCTTGAAGTTGAATATATAATCTTAGAAAGAAACAAATATGTAGTCACCAATAGGATTTACATTTGAGAGCATTAGGCAACCTGGATATGGTTGTTTTTAGTAATCCATGCTCACTTTCCATTTAGGCTTTGATACAATCATGAGTATGACCTTTGTTTTTTGTGTCCAGAATATTACTGTCATAAAAAAAAAGAAATATATATATATATATATATATATATATATATATATATATATATATATATATTGATAGATAGATAGATAAGGTGACATGAATATTTCTTCTACCATTTTTGGGAGCAATGTTTGAAGATGTATAAATTAGTATTGGGGGAACAAAGAGGTGTACACTGTGTCTATGAATATAGAGATAATGCATTAATAGACCATACTGTGAATAAATAGCATACCTGGTTCCAACTTTAATAATGGATTGAATTGAAATGTGAAAATGTACAGGAAATCTTATATTGATATTCACACATTCATTCCAACCACTTATACATCTAATGGTAATATTAATGTTATGGTTTATCTTGAAGAGTGTGTGGGTTTAGCTTCAAAATTGATTATGGAAATCGAAAATAATGTGTTTGGAAAGAAATCTCATGAAAAGACCAGTCAAGTAACATGGAGGAATACATGTGTTCTGAAGCAGGAAGTGATTAAAAGTGAAACAAATTCCTATAAATTTGTGAACTTGTGAATGAAATATATAACCTATGATGTGCAAAAACTGAAGAAATAGTAATGTACCAGTGTTGAATTAAAATGAATGTCAAAATAGACATCATGTCCCATAGAAATATACTTGCATTGATGTTAAACTGGGTCAGTTACTGTAGAAATATTAGGATTTGTAAGCACCATTGATTGAAGTTAGTTTTCAGCACTGGGAAACAAATATGTATTTCAGGTAGATGATTATTTCTGAGAATAATCTTGTGAAAAGTTGATTATAAATCCACATACATGAACATGAATGAATTTACGGAGTGTATATAAGACAAATATATTTCATATTTTATAAAATCTGTAGAGTGTATGTGTGTATATATATATATATATATATATATATATATATATATATATAGACAAAAAAACACAAAAATTCATTAAAAAGTATCAATATATATATGCCAATCGTAATTCATCATGTAATATATATCACCTTCAGATGCAAAAATATTTATTTTACTAAACATGGGTTTATGTATAATATTGTTCTAATAGGAAGCTCACCCATAGTTTGGATTTTCAGTTCCAACAGCGTTTAGGAGGACTGATCTCTTCTTACAATTTGTTTCTGCCAAGTCAGCCAACTCATAAAAATATACATGTGATACCAAGTAGGAATCTATATGTGCATATAAAAAGTACATGTGCTGAGTAGGCTACAGAGAATGGGAGACAGGAATTCACATATTTGTTAACTTTAAAAACGCATGGAGAGAGCTGGGGATGTGGCTCAAGTGGTAGCGCGCTCGCCTTGCATGCGTGAGGCATGGGTTCGATTCTCAGCACCACGTGCAAACAAAGATGTTGTGTCCGCCGATAACTAAAAAAATAAATATTATAGAATTCTCTCTCTCCTCTCTAACTCTCTCTTTAAAAAAAAAACACATGGAGGACTATTTCAATTAAAAATTGAGTAGATTTATAAAACCGACCCTTTATCATGCAAGAGGGAAGTCCAACTATACACCATGCCTCCTCTGAACTGCTTGTATTTTCATTTTTTTTGTTTATTTTTCTCCATCATATTAGGATTAGTAGTCAGAGTCTAGTAGGGTATGAGTTAGTGTCAGGGATTCAGTATTTCGAATGGAAAATTGGAAAATGGATCAATGTGTATGCAAATGTGTACTATAAAAAAATTTTCCCACTCTCATTCAGAACAATGCCTTGACATTACCTTCACCCCAAGTAAGACACAATTAGAGGAGAAGAGTTAGAAAATCTTTGAATACATATCTGAAATTGAAAATGCTTAGGGTTCACAACCTTGGAGATTGTAGAGGAGTTTCCAAAAGTAAGGGACAGTGTAAAAACTCTACAAACATGAAGATTTGCCTGCATAAAGACGTCTGGAGAAACTGCCTCTAGGTTGGGCACTTGAAATATATGTTGCTGTCAGGAGCTTTAGCTTCCTTTCTAGTGAGACCATCAAAGCTGGGTCTTCATCTATGTGATCTGGAGGACATGGTTTATAATTTTCCAATAAACATGAAGCAGCAGTGCTGAATTCTTGCTTTGTAGGTAATCTGTGGCCACTGGGGGCTAAGTGTCTCCCCATTTGGACTGCGAAGCCATTTCATCATCCTCCACTTTTCATAATGTTTCTTCCTGCTGCACTCGGAGTTTGGTATTTGCTTCACGAAATACAAGGAGTTCAACTGGGACACAGTGCTGCAGCGAGTTCTGTCACGTGTGGTGGATCAGGGTCTGCAGGAGAATGCACCAACAGGGCTTGTATACCACATAGGATGCCCCCTTGACCATAGCAACCTGATTCTGAACATTGCCCTGAAACCTCTCCATATAACAAGTTGCCTTTACATATAAGTGTCTGCTCGCTGCACCATGTCAGTCACAAGCCATTTGGAAGCCAATGGCAGATCCACATGGCCCCACCTCAGATGTTTTATCACACATTTGCTCACCACTGCTCTAGGCCCACTACTCAGCAGGATCCAAATTACTGAGATCTCTGTTTTACACCATTTTCATAAAAACCAGTCAATCAAGGCACTGTCTGATACACTCGTGATCAGAAACAGGACATCCAAAGGTTCTTCATTGCCACCTGGTCATTGGAATTTCAAAAATTTCATGGTATTTATCTAGCAAATTTTCAATTATGAAGTTGGAAGCACTATGGCTTTCAAATCATTCAGGAATCATTCAATGGTGAGGAAGCTCATTTCAATGAAAACTTTGGAGAACTCTCACAGGCAAGCCTTCCCAAAGAGTGGCCTAAAGGTCACATGAATCCAGGCCCATCGAGGTCTACAATTGAGGTCCATGTGTGTTTTGACTAGCAAATATGGCTTCCAAGTCTTTCAGAATAAAATAATGTGATATTCTGGCTGAGATTCCCAGTGCTCTGTGGAAAGCCACCCTAGGACTAGATCTCAGTTTCCAACGGAGACTCTCATGTGTGGCCTCCTAAATTCCCAACACAATTCATGGCAATACTTCTTTGATGATTGATCCAGAACTCAGTGTTTAAGGGGAATGACACCAGAGTTCAAGCCCAGGTGGATCCAGTCATCTCTTCCAACTGCCACATGAATGACTACAATTAAAACCAAAACACTCCCACATGGTCCTTACCTTCTTCCATATAGACACTCATCATTACCTCTGGCTAGAGTTTTTCATGTGGGACGCATCCCAAGAGAGTGTCCAAAATAATCTTCCTTGCCCCTCATTTGCCTAAAGTCAGGGTGGCATCGTCACCCTTCCTGTGAACCTGGAGTGATCCAATAGGCCTGCCATGAATACTGCTCTGCTTCTTCAATTTGAGACCTACTGACTCTCAGGGATAGATTCTTTAAGTGATTTGGAGTCACAAGAAAACACAAGCACCTCTGCAGTTCTTCAAAGAACTCATTTGACTTAAAGGATCCCTATTCTCACTTGACAGAGGTCAGAATCCTAACAGAGGAAGGCAAGAGACTCATCAACAATGACAGATTTTTGGCCATTTTGGTTTTGATTGCACACATGGAATCTATCCTTAGATCCATCATGTGCTGAGAATCTAAGCCACAACCTCATACAGGGCCAAGAGGCTGATTTAGACACATCCTTTTACAAGCAATTAAGCAAAGAACCACAGGTGATGCCCATTCATTTCCATTTGAAAATTGTTTTCTTCAGGCTTCACAAAGGGGTGGCCTGAGGCAAAGACCTTCCTGACATTCAGGACAACAGAACCATAGGTAAGCAAATGAACCAAAGCAGGATTTCTCTACTGAAAATTTACTGGTCACACTGATATCTGAGTTTTCTAAGATGTTCCCATTCTCTACAGCTATCAAGTATATCGACATGTCTCAGAGCTTGGAGGTGGTACATATCTTGGAAACAAAACCATGAGCCTATTCTGGAGAGTGGCCAGAATTCAGGAAGAAAACAGGAACTTAGGAATTTAGTAGGTGTTGCCCATCTATAAGGCAAACCACAGTCCATTCTTTAATTAGGCAGGATGAATGCTGGGAAGTTTTCTACTAGACAGGACACATCTTTTGATGCCTTCTCTTTTCTAATGTCTACAACCACGGACACAGTGGGATACTCAGACATAGAAACACTAGCCATGTCAAACGACTTACTAGAAACAGGCCACTCCAACCCAAACAAACAGCCTTTCCTACCTATTCTCAGGACATGAGAGAAAACCACAAACTCACTCCACACCCACAAAGGCACCTCCTTAACCCAAGTAGGTCTGTGACTATCCGGAGTGTCCTCTAACTGGTGGGCCATACTATGTTCCCCTGAAATGGCCTGCCCTTTCTCAGATCTGGTCTCCTTGGCCAACTCTGTGAAGTTGTCAGGAGCCAGCGGTGAACCAATACCTGCTTTCTCAGGAAAGGCCCCTCTTCAGAGATCTTCTGCCATTTGACAATCCTCATATCAGTCGGTACCAAGGAAGACTGACTCTGTCCTTGGTAAATCAAAACAAGTGAGACCACTGGGACTGGGACTGGGATTGTCTCTGGGTGCCTGGCTTCCTGCATCACAATTTCAGAGTTTTTGATGACCAAGGAAGAGAGGTGAGGTCACTTCCTTCAGGAACTGAATGAGGTCACTACCTTGGCCACCACTTTGTCCTAACAGTTGCTTCGAAAGGTCCCATGAAATGGAGGCTGCCCCTACTTCCTTTGACACTTTCACAAGTTAGAATGGTATATCAACCATAGGCACCTGGAAACAGCTCTCCACAGAGGCATGGTTTGATCAGTTCTCTACATTAAGAAAGGAGAGGCTGATTCAACACATCTCTTCATACTGACCCGGTTGTTTGCCATGGAATATGACTTTTTCCCTCTTAGGTCCTTCATAGCTGCCTGCAACTTCTTAAGGGTATAATTTCTGCATGGTCCTTTGATGTTCTCAGCAGGTGGGAGATCCCCTACATTACTGTATTGTAAGACAAACTCTGTCTCGGCTCTTCTGTAAAGTTAGTTTGAGGGAACAATGTATGGTTAGGCTTAATAACATGTTTGATTTGAGTTAGGAATCATTCTGCTTAATGAATAATGGTATTGGGAACTTGCGATATTTACAAGAATATATTGGTGAAATATAAGTTTGAAAACAGAAATCTAGATAAGATTTGAATCCAGGAAGGGCATTGGGCTGTTGATTGGGATACTTAGCTTTGAATTATGTTCTGCAAAGATGTCTCAGATAAATCAATATACAATGGCATAGGACCTTGTACCTTGGATGATTGATTGTCGAAGTGATCATCCAGTCAAAAAGGGATAGTCTTTAGGATTAGGAAGATAGTCGGTATGTTAGAAAAAAGAGTAATATAGGATTTGGACCAAAAGTTCTTTAGCAATAGGGTTTCGGATAGAGAGTGAATGTAAATGTCAGCACATGTGAAGAGTCAGTCACAATGATGAACTGGGGAAAATATGTAGGAAAGCAGATATCAATAGACATTAGGAAATCAGACAAAATATAAAGTGACTGATAGGATTAGTCATTTTCAACAGGGTTGAGTTTGAATATATTATCTTAAGAAGAAACAAATATGTAGTCACCAATAGGATTGATTTGAGAGCATTAGGCAACCTGGACATGGATGTGTTTAGTAATCCATGCTCACCTTCCATTTAGGCTTTGGTGAAAGGTTAATAAAATAGGTACTTGTTACTTACTGTTTTTCTGTATGCTTAACAAAACACTGTTGAAGTCTTGAGGACTGTTTGCTAATCTTGTTTCCAGAATGTGCTGTCCCCAACTGCCAAACTGCAAATGTATACCCTCACCCGTTTGCACGCAAACCACCCACTTGCCCTGACCCATCAATAAACTTCCCTCCCTGCCCTCTCCAAGGAAAGCATATAAGCTCTGCTTAAGCTGTTCTCATTGCTCTCTGCTCTATTCAAGTGAGCTCTGAGCACCAGAATGCTGGACCCATAATAAACCATTTACTGTTGAGGAGACATTCTCTTGGTGGTCTCTTCCTCCGATGCTTGCCCGACCTTTACATCTGGAGGCACCAGCGAGATCCGACAGCGGCGGATGAAAGATCCCCAAGGGGCTCCTTTCAGGGTAAGTAAGGGAACTCTTTTTGGTTTTAGGTTTCAGGTTAGGGCTTGGAAAATGGCTATGGGTGATGAGCGTGAGCTCTCTCTGACAGAGGCTGACATACGTGTCACAGAGCCACAGGCCACGTCCCTGGGGGATGCCCCAGAGGACTCAGGAAATCGAGGAACAATAGTCTCCTTGACTCAGTGATATTTTGCTTCGGATTCGGTATTGCCAGCCCATCAGGTTTTGCCGGCTACTCAGGCCTGGCCTCAGTATTGGACGTCCAAGGCCTGACTTTATTGTCTTGTCTTGTCAGTGTAGTGTGTCGTTGCTTTCACTGTTTGTGTATCTCTCATTTTGGGACAGAGAACTTCAACACCTCTCTTCCTGACCCTTGATCACTGGAACAAAGTCCGCTTAAGGGCCCAGAATCTTTCTTTTTCAGTAAATCGCTGGACCTGGCAGACCCTCTGTGCCTCAGAATGACCCACCTTTGGAGTTGGATAGCCCCTAGAAACATCTGCGTCCCACTAATTCGAAAAGTCAGAGATTTTGTATTTCAACCGGGGCCACATGGACATCCAGATCAACAGCCATATATCTCAACTTTGCAGGACCTCTGCAAATCTCCTCCTCCATGGGTGAAGCTTTTCCTTGTCTCTGCCCCCGCTCCTACTCCTTCCACCATGATTCTATCTCTCAAACCCTCTGCTCCTCCTCCTCCACCCTCTCTTCTCCCTGAGTCTCAAGACTCTACTGGACTCTCCTCGCCTTCTTATCCGCTGCCCTTGTCCACCAACCCCCAACAACCTCTAAGTGATTCCCCTGCTGCTGACTCAGCCTCTCCGCCACTGGAGGAAGCTAGGCCAGCCCATCGCCCACCAAATGACTCCCCCTTGTCACACACACAGCCCCTCCTTCTCTGGAGGAAGCTGGCCTGGCAAAAAGAACTCAAAGAACTCCCTGGCGTTTTCAAACCTGCCTACTTGGGATGACTGCCAACAAATCCTAGGGATTCTCTTCATGACAGAGGAATGAGAGAGAAACTTCCTGGAAGCTAGAAAAAAAAATATCCTCGGACCAGATGGGTGACCAACACAACTTCCCAACATAATCAAAGCCGGCTTCCCCTTGAACTTACCCAACTGGGACCCCGACACCTTTGAAGGTAGGGAGCATCTGTCCACTTATTGCCGGGCCCTAATAGTGGGGTTCCAACCGGCCGCTAGGCAACCAAATAATTTGGCCAAGGTAAGAGAGATTATTCAAGGGCCTGATGAACATCCCTCTATGTTTCTAGAGAGAATTATGGAGGCATATAGGAGATATACTCCTTTCGATCTTCAGGCAGAGGATCAAAAGGCATATGCCATGATGGCCTTTATTGGGCAAGCTGATCTGGATATTGAAAGAAAGTTACAATACTTAGATGGATTACAAGATATGACTTTGAGAGATTTATTCAGAGTAGCCGAGAAAGTATCCTATAAGAGAGAAACAGAGAGAACGAAAGGGAGCAAAGGGAGGATGAGAGATGAAAAAGACAGATTAAGGTATTAACTAATGTCCTGGTCACAACAATAAATAGGCCAGAAATTAAGAAACAGGGAGACAAGAAGTGATACCTGGGTCCCCTCCAGAGGCCACCCTTGGCCTCAGATCAATGTGCCTACTGTAAAGAAAAAGGACACTGAGCCAAAGAGTGCCCTAGAAAGAGAAAGCCACGCCAGACAGCCTTTCTGACTCTGGAGGTTGACTAAGAATGTCGGGGCTCAGATCCCTTCCCCGAGCTCAGGGTAACTTTTTAAGTGAAGGGGACCCCATAAACTTTGAAGTGGATACAGCAGCAGTATACTCAGCCCTTAAGGCCCCACTGGGCCCTCTATCAAATAAAAGATCTCTAGTTCAAAGGGCTAACAGCAGTAAATATCAGACTTAGACCACTAAGAGGACCATGGACATGGGGAAAGACAAAATCCAACATTCCTTCCTAGTAATCCCAGAATGCCTGGCCCCATTGATGGGCAGAGATCTGCTCAGTAAGCTCCGGGCCAAAACAACTTTTAACCCTGAAGGCCCCAAAATGAAATTTCTAAATCCTTCATTAAAAACTCCTATAGTCATGGCTTTATAAATGTCAGTCGAAGATGAACATCCACTTTTCACACACCCCAAGACTGATCAAACAGGCAAGCTACCCCAGAAATGGATAACAGATTACCCAGATGCCTGGGCAAAATTGTTGGGTTAGGCCTAGCCATGAAACAACCTCCAAGAACAGTGGAGTTAAAAACCTCAGCCTCCCCAATCAATGTCAAACAACATCCTCTGAGCAAAAAAGGTAAAGATGGGATAAGGCCCCATATTCAGAAATATCTGGCCTTAGGGTCCTAAGGCCCTGTCAATCGGCCTGGAACACTCCCCTGCTACCGGTAAAAAATCCAGGAACTGGGGACTATCCCCCATACAAGACCTAAGAGAGATCAACAACAGAGTGCAGGACATTCACCCCATGGTAAATAATTCGTACAATCTGCTTATCACTCTGAACCCTGAGTATAAATGGTATGGACATAAAGATGCTATCTATTGCATGCCTCTGCATAAAGACAGTCAGTTGCTGTTTGCTTTTGAGTGGGTAGACCCAGAAACCGGAACGTATGGTAAACTAACATGGACTAGACTCCCACAGGGGTTCAAAAACTCCCCCACTCTCTTTGATGAAGCCCTCCACAGAGATGTCAACAACTTCAGAACTATGCACCCAGAAGTCACCCAGCTTCAATACGTGGATGACCTGCTACTGCAGCCAACACCAAGGAAAACTGTGAGTCTGGGAACCAAGCACTATTATATAAGCTTGCTCAACTCGGGTATAGAGCTTCTTCCAAAAAACCCCAAATTTGCCAGCAAGAAGTAGTCTTCCTGGGCTATTCCCTTAGGGGTGGTAAACGATGGCTCACTGAGCCCAGAAAACAAAGGGTTGTGCAGATACACCCCCCCCCAGCAGCAGACAACACAGAGAGTTTCTTGGGACTACTGGGTTTTGCAGGTTATGGATTCCTGTGTTTGCGTCCTTAACTTCTCCTTTATACCCGCTGTTAAAGGGAGATGCCCAATTCCAATGGACCCCTGAGCACCAGCAAGGTTTTGATAACATCTAACAACACTGGCACTGAACTCCTCAAGTTCACTGAGCCAAGCCTGCAATTTCAGAAATCCCTACACTACGTTAAAAATGTACATCAATTCACACACCTTGGTTCAAAGAAACTGCAGGCATTCCTGAAGGATCAAGAACAGAGTTTTCCACTAACCGACTCACAGCGAAAGGACATAACTGAACGGGTAACAAAACCCTGTCCGTTCTGTCAATAGGTTAATGCTTACCCTTCCAAGCTTCCTGCAAAAAAGCACCTATGAACAACCAGACCAGGACAATTCTGGGAAGTGGACTTTACTGAAATTAAGCCAGCGAGGTATGGACTTCAATATCTCCTAGGGTTTGTAGATATATTTTCAGGATGGATTGAAGCCTTCCACACAAAAAAAGGCACAAATGGTGGTAAAAAATCCTGAAAGATATTTTTCCATGATACGGCCTACCTAAGGGTATATTGTCTGATAATGGACCGGCATTCATGGCCCAGGTAAGTAAGGGGTTAGCCAGGACCCTGGGAATAAATTGGAAGTTACATTGTGCTTATAGACCCCAGAGCTCAGGACAGGTTAAAAAAAATTAATAGAACCATTAAAGAGACCTTAACAAAATTAAGCTTAGAGAGGACATCAAAGGTTGGACTATGCTCCTGCCTTATGCACTGTTTCATGCAAGAAATACTCCCTCTGTTTCTTTGAGTAACCTCACCTCCTATGAAATTCTCTATGGGGCCCCTCCTCCAGTAAGGACCTAACCCCAACTCTAAGACCTACCGATCCCTTCCACACCCCCTTGCTTGACAAACTTAAAGCTCTTGAAAGAACTCAGCGATACCTGTCAAACCAGCTGGCCACTGCCTACCAACCTGGTGAAGAGCAGACTCCACATCGATATCAAATAAGAGACTTCGTCTACATAAGATGACTTCAGGTGTCATCCCTGGAACCCCGCTGGACAGGACCATACCAGGTGCTACTTATAAAACCTACAGTGGTAAAGGTAGACGGAATCACTTCCTGGATCCTAATTCTCATCTCAAGCCTGCGCCCTGTCCAGACTCTGGCTTGAAAGTGGAAAAGACTGGTAACCCTTTCAAATTGCATATTGTCCATGTGGATAAGGCTATAGACTCTCCCCTTGGCCACCACTAGTCCTAACCATCATCAGCCCATTCAGCAGCGATGGCTGATCACAAATCCTATTAGACAAGAAGTATGGTCTGTCTTGCAGACACCCCCCTTAGGGACCTGGTGGCCATCTCTCCACCCAGATATTTGTCAGCTGAGTATACGTCTTTCCAATTGGGATATCTCTGATGAAAAGGATCCCATTAAAATTCCATTAAATTTCTTCCGTACCATAGATAATGGAAACAAACATTATGGATGTAGGGACACGCAAGCCTGATGCAGGTTGGCTAGCCTAGATTACTATGTTTGCCCGGTGGACTATCAAAGCCACAAACAACCACGGCTGTGTGGGGGAAAAGCCGTCTTCTTCCGTAAGTCATGGGGATGTGAGCATACAGGGGCTGCCTGGTGGAACCCAAACTCCTCATCAAATTCAGTTCACAGCATTGGCCATATTACCAATTAGACAACCAAAACCGATGGCCCACAGAGGGGTGTCTAGATCCTCAAATTCTGTGTGACTTTTTCAACTTCGGCAAGTGCTCAAAAGGATGGAAGAAAATTCCCCTATGTGTATGCCTTTTCCCTCCTTTGCTCACATCATGAACTATGTTTCTCCAATAGATCCTTCTGCTCCAGACTCTCTGCTGTCACTCTCACATCAACAACCTGATTTCTCACCTCCAATTACTAGATCAAAAACCCAAACCTCCGCTGGGTCTCAGACCATTGCCCCCTTGCTGAGGTAGCAGGTACTGAGGTACCCTTCCACCCACTCACTCCTCTCTTCTCCTGTCAGTGCCCACACCGGGTCCCACCAGGTCCTCTTACCAGCTAACCCAAAGCTCAAACCAGCTGAGGAGTGCCCTCAGACGCCTATCCAAGTTGTAATGAAAATGGCCTTTAAAGTTGCTTTGTCATCACTAAAAACAGGTTACTAAGAATTTAATGTCCCTCACAGGCTTTTTGGGATACTCACTCCTGTCTTCCCATCTGCTCTACCTGTTCTACTGCTCACGTTTTGTTGCCAGGAAAATCCCAAACCCTTTTCCCATTATTCTTTTATATCTCTTTTTCCTCATTCTCAGAACCACAGAACTGCTCTCACCCCCCGCCTTCCCCGTCTTCCCCTCTGTACCAGGCCCACAGAAAAATCTTAAATGGCCTTCTCCAGAAGTCTTCATCGTGGCTGACTTTAGGACTTTCAGCAACAAAGTCCCTATAAAAGAGTTCAGTGTACATAAACTTCCTCTTTTCGTGTTGCTCTGTTATACTTGGCCACTGGCTGGAAAAATCAGCACTTCTAAGCTAGACACCCCCTTACTAGTTTTTCACAAAATATGTGAAGAAGGCCTCTGGCCTTGAGCTGAGGCTTCCAGAGATGGCTACATTTCCAAGATAAAGAAGTTACCAACTGGGCTCCATGGTAACAGCTGGCAGGGAGAAAATAAAAGAGAAGAAAAAACTCTCCCCCTCCCAGATGTCCTTAAAAAGTTATCTTTCCCAGAGAAGAGGAAAATAAAAACAGAACCCAAAACTGCTTTTTGTGAACTTCTGCAGACTGTAAATTTCTGAGTCTTTTCTCTTACATGTTGGGTACAAAATTCTGAAACTACCTAAACTTGGGATTCAGGGGATTAATTGATTACAATAGAAGCAATGCCCTCTATGTCCAGTTGCAACCAAATAGGACTGTTTCCCTGTCTTCGGTGCTATCTTAGGTGCCTTGCCTTGTCCATACCTACAACAGTATAATTCTATATACTTAAACATTGTTTATTCATAGAATTATCAACAGATGTGATTAATTATGTAATGGTGCAGATGTTTCCCCGAGTGCTCTATCATGAGGCAGGATCATTTAAATTTCAAATAGGGGGGCATACAACCCGGTTCTTCTGGCAACCTGTATCTTTCACTTTAGCCATCCTATGAGGAATAGTAGTTGCTGCAGAGGTGGGCACAGGTACCACTGCCCTAATCCATGGGACACAACAAATGACCCAATTAGAAGCAGCAATACACCAAAACTTAAAGATATTAAAAAACCACCATCACAGCTTTACAAGAATCTTTAACCTCTCTCTCTGAAGTTGTTTTACAGAACAGGCGAGGGTTCGACCTCCTCTTCATGAGAGAAGGGGCCTTTGTCCTGCATTGAGGGAAGAATGTTGTTATTATGCCTACCATACTGGAGTTGTAAAAGAATCTATGATTAAATTAAGAAGACGAATTGAAGAGCATCAACAAGAGAGAGAGGCCCAAAAAGGGTGGTTTGAGTCTTGGTTCACAGAGTCCCCCTGGTTAACTACGATTTTATCAGCCCTGGCCGGTCCCTTAATAATCCTCACATTATTGCTAACTGTAGGACCCTGTTTGCTCAACCGTGTAGTTTCCTTTCTCCAAGCTCAAATTGGACAAGTTAAACTTATGGTAATCAGAAATCAATATACCACACTAGCAGACATAAAATGTGACATCCCCAATGATCACTATTATGATTTAATGTAACCAAAAGAAAGTGGGGAATGAAAGGTAAATAAAATAGGTAATTGTCACTTCCAGTTTTACGGTATGCTTAACAAAACACTGTTGATATCTTGAGAACTGTTTGCTAATCTTGTTCCCTGAATGTGCTGTACCAACTGCAAAACTGCAGAATGTACTCCCTCACCCATTTGCACGCAAACTACCCACTCGCCCTGACCCATCAATAATCTTCCCTCCCTGCCCTCTCCAAGGAAAGTATATAAGCTCTACTTAAGCTGTTCTCAGGGCTCTCTCCTCTATTCAAGGGAGCTCTGAGCCCCAGGATGCTGGACCCCCATAAACTTTTGGCTGTTGCATTAGACAGTCCCTGGTAGTCTCTTCCTCCAATGCTCGCCTGACATTTACATTGGTAAAATAATAAGTGTGACCATTGCTTCTGTGTCCAAATGTACAAATTAATATTGGGGGTACAAATAGGTGTACCCTGTGATATGAATATAGAGATAATGCATGAATAGGCAATACTGTGAATAAATAATAAAATGGGTTCCAAATTTAATAATGGATTCAATTGATATCTGAAAATATACAGGAAATCTTATATTGATACACATACATTCATTCCAACCAGTTATACATCTAAACGTTATATTAGGATTATGGTTTGTCATGAAAAGTGTGTGAATTTTGCTTCAAAACTGATTATGAAAGTTGAAAATAATGTGTTTGGAAAGAAGTCTCATGAAAAGACCAGACAAGAAACCTGGAGGAATCCATGTGTTCTGAAGCAGGAAGTTATTGAAAGTGAAACAAATGCCTATAAGTTTGCTAATTTGTGGATGAAATATATATCCTATGATGTGCATAAATTGAAGAAATAGTAATGTACCAGTGTTGAATAAAAATGAACGTCAAAATACACATCATGTCCAATAGTAATCTACTTGCATTGATGTTAAACTGGGTCAGTTACTGTACAAATATTAGTATTTGTATGCAACATTAACTGAAGTTAGTTTTCAGTACTGGAAACAAATATGTATTTCATGTGGATGAATATTTCTGAGAATAATCTTGTGAATACTTGATTATAAATCCATATACATGAACATGAATGAATTTAGGGAGTGTATATAAGACACATATATTTCATATTTTGAAAAATCTGGAGAATATATATATATATATATATATATATATATATATATATATATAAACACACACAGAGACATTAAATTACCAATATATATGCCAATCGAAATTTATCATGAAATATATATCATCCACAGATGCAAAAATATTTCTTTTACTGAACATGGATTTATGTTTAATGTTGTTCAACTAGGAAGCTCACCCATAGGTTGAATTTTAAGATCCAACAGGGTTTAGGAGGAGTGATCTCTTCTCATAATTTGTATCTGCCAAGTCAGCCACCTCACAAGAATGTACATGTGATACCAGGTAGGATTCTATATGTGCATATAAAATTACATGTTCTGAATAGGCTACAGAGAAAGGGAGACAGGAATTTATATATTTATTAACTTTAAAAACACAAGGAGAACTATTTCAATTAAAAATTAACTAGATTTATAACACCTACCCTTCATAATGCAAATGGCAAGTCCAACTATACACCATGCCTTTTTTGAACTGCTTGTATTTCTATTCTGTTTGGGTTAGTTTTCTCCATCATATTAGGATTAGCAGTCAGAGTCTAGTAGTTTATGAATTACTCTCAGGGATTAAGTATTTTGAATGGAAAATTGGAAAATGAATCTAATGTGTATGCATATATGTGCTACACAAAAATCTTCCCACTCTCATCCACAACAATGCCTTGACATTAACTTCGTCCCAAGTAAGACACAATTAGAGGAGAAAAGTTAGAAAATCTGTGAATGCATATGTGGAATGGAATATACTCAGGAGTTCACAACCTTGGAAGTGGTAGAGCAGTTTCCAAAAGTATGGCACATGGTAAACACTCCACAAACATGGAGCTCTGCTGGCCTAAAGACTTCTTGATAAACTGCCTCTGAGGTTGGGCACTTGAAATATATGTTGTTGTCAGTAGCTTTAGCTTACTTTCTAGTGAGACCATCAAAGCTGGGTCTGCATCTATGTGACCTGGAGGACATTGTTTCTAATTTTCCAATGAACATGAGGCAGCAGTGCGAATAGTCTCTTTGTAGTTAAACTATGGCCACTGGGAGCTAAGTGACTCACCGTGTGAACTGTGAAGCCATTTGGTCCTCCTCCACTTTTCGTGGTGGTTCTTGCTGCTGCACTGGGACTTTGGTATTTTCTTCATGAAATACAAGGAGATCAACTGGGACACAGTGCTGGAGGGAGTTCTGTCACATGTGGAGCTCACGGTCTGCATGTGAATGCACCAACCAGGATTTTATCCCACATGGGTTGCCCCTTTGTCCATAGCAACCTGATTCTGAACATTGCCTTGAAATCTCCCTATACAAAAAGATGCCTTTACATGGAAGGTTCTGCTGGCTGTACCATGTCAGTCACAAGCCATTTGGAAGCAAATGGCAGATCCACATAGCCCCAACACACATGTTTTATCACACACCTTCACATCACTGCTCTAGGCCCACTAATTTGCAGGTTCCAACTTACTGGCATCTCTGTTCTACACAATTTTCATGAAACCCAGTCAGTCAAGGCACTGTCTGATACACTCATGATCAGCAATAAGACATCCAAAGATTCTCCAGTGCCACCTGGTCATGGGAATTTCAAAAATTTCATGGTGTTTATCTAGCCATTTTTCGAGGATGAAGTTGGAGGAACTTTGGGTTTCAAAAACCATTAAATGTTCAGGAAGCTCATTTCAATGAAACTCTGGAGAACTCTCATAGGCAAGGCCTCCCAAAGAGTGGACAAAAGGTCACATGAAGCCAATCCAATTGAAGTCTACAATGTGAGGTACATGTGTGTTTTAACTCTCAACTATGGCTGCCAAGACTTTAAGAAGAAAATCATGGATTATCTTGGCTGAGATTCCCAGTGCTCTGTGGCCTTGATCTAAGTTTATAAGGGCTACTTTCATGCGTGGCCTCCTAAAATCCCAACAAAACTCATGGCAATTCTTCTCTGAGGTCAGTTCCAGAACTCAGTCTGTATGTGGATTCACATGAGAGTTCAAGCCCAGGTGGACCCAGTGATTTCTTCCAATCGCCACACAAATGACCAAAATTTAAACAAAAACACTCCCATATGGCCCTCATCTTTTCCACATAGACACTCATCATAACCTCTAGCTGGAGGTTTCTATGAGGGGCGCTGGACAAGACAGTGTAAAAAATAAGCTCCCTTGCCCGTCATTTGCCTAAAGTCAGGGTGGCCTGGAAACCCTTCCTGTGAACCAGGAGTGATCAAATAGGCCTACCATTATTACTGTTCCACTTCTCCAATTTGAGGCCTACTGACTGTGGGGTTTAGATTTTTCATGTGGATTGGGGTCATGAGAAAACCCAAGCACCAATGGGCTAGACTCTGAAGGGCTTTGAAGAACTCATTTGACCCAAAGGATTCCTATTCTCACCTTATGGAGGTCAGGAAACTTACAGAGGAAGGCGAGAGACTTCATCCATAATGAATGCTCTTTTGGCCATTTTGGTTTTGGATGCACACATGGCATCTTTCTTTAGATCCATCAGGTGCTGAGAATCTAAGCCACAGCCTCACACAGGGCCAACAGGCTGATTCAGACACATCCCTTTCGAAATCAATTACTCAAAGAGGGACAGGTGATGCCCATTCATTTGCATTAGAGAACTGTTTTATTCAGGCTTCACAACGGGGTGGCCTTGGCAAAGACCTTCCTGACATTTAGTGCTATAGAACAATAGGTAAGCAAAAGTCCCAAAGCAGGGTTTCTCCACTGAGACTTTTCCTGGTAACACTGATATCTGAGTTTTCTGAGATTCTTGCCATTCCCTTCAGCTATCCAGTACATTGCCAAGTCACAGAGCTTGGAGGTGGTACCTATCTTGGTCACAAAATCATGAGCCTATTCTGGAGAGTGGCCAGAATTCAGGAAGAAAACAGGAACTTAGGAAGATTGCAGGTATTGCCCACAAATAAGGCAATCCACTGTCCTTTTATAAATTGGGCAGCGTGAATGTTGGGAAGCTTTCTCCTAGACAGGACACATCCATTGATGCATTTTCTTTTGTAATGTCTACACCCACGGACAAAGTGGGATACACAGACATAGAAACACTTGCCTTGTCAAATGACTTAATAGAAACAGTCCACTCCAAAACAAACAAACCAACTTTCCTACGTATTCTCAGAACATGAGACAAAACCACAAACCCACACTCATTCCCACAAATGCACCTCCTTCCCCCAAGAAGGTCTGTTACTAACCGGAGTGTCCTCTGCCTGGTGAGCCATTCTTTGTTCACCCGAAATGGCTTGTCTGTTCTCAAATCTGGACTCCTTGGCCCACTCTGTGAAGTTGTCAGGAGCCAGCTTTGAGCCGCCACTACCTGCTTTCTCAGGAAAGAGACCTCTTCAGATTTTTTCTGGCATTTGGCCATCTTCACATCTGTAGGTACCAAGAAAGACTGACTCTTTCCATGATAAATCCAAACAAGTGAGATCTCTGTGACTGTTACTGGGCCTGGCCCTGGGTGCCTGGTTTCCGGGATCCCAAGTTCAGAGAGTTCCATCACAAAGAAGTGAGGTAGGTCACTTCCTTCATGAACTGAATGAGCTCACAGCCTTGGCAAACACTTTGTCCTAACAGTTTCTTCCTAGGGTCCCATGAGATGGAGGCTGCCCCTACTTCCCGTGACACTTTCACAAGTTAGAATGGTATATCAACCATAGGTACTGGGGGAGAGATCTCCACACAGGCTTGGTTTTGTCCATTTTGTCTACATTAAAATGCGAGAGGCTTATTCAGACACATCTCTTCATCCTGACAAGGTTATTTGCCATGGAAAATGACTTTTGGTCTCTCAGGTCCTTCATAGCATTCTATATCTTCTTCAGGGATAATTTCTGCATGGATCTTTGCGATTCTCAGCAGGTGGAAGATCCCCTATATTCCTGTATTGTAAGACCAACTCTATCCCTGCACTGCTGTAAAGTTAGATTGAGGGAACAGTGTATGGTTAGTGTTAATATCATGTTCTATTTGGGTTAGGAATCATTCTGCTGGATGAATAATGGTATTGGGAACCTGAGATATTTACAAGAATATATAGGTGAAATATAAGTATGGAAACAGAAATCTAGGGAAGACTTGAAGCCAAGTAGGACATTGGGCCCTTGAGTAGCATACTTTGCTTTGAATTATATTCTGCACAAATGTCTCAGATAAATCGATATACAAAGAAATAGGATCTTATACACTGGATGATTGAATAACATACAGAATATCCAATAAAAAAGGGATAGTCTGTAGGATTAGCAAGATAGTCAGTAGATTTAGAAAGAAGAGTTAGTATAGCATTTGTACCAAAAGTTCTTTACAAATAAGGTTTCGGGTAGAGAGTGAATGTAAATGTCAGCACAATGACGAATTGGGGAAAATATGTAGGAAAGCAGATATAAATAGAGACATTAGGAAGTCAGTAAAAGTATAAAGTGTGTAATTTGTTTAGACATTTTCAACGGTTTGAGTCTGAATATATAATCTTAGGCAGAAACTAATATGTTGTCACAAATTGGATTGACTTTTGAGAGCATTAGGTAACCAGGACATGGATGTTTTTTATTGATCCATGCTCACTTTTTATTTAGGCTTTGGTAAAATCATAAGTGTGACCTTTGCATTTTGTGTCCAGAATATTATTGTGATAAAATGTATATGTAGATCAGGTGACATGAGTATTCCTTCCACCATTTCTGGGAGCACTATTTTGAAGAAATATAAATTAGTATTGGGGGTACAAAGGGGTATACCCTGTGTCATAGAATATATTGATAATGCATCAATTGACCATCATGTGAATAAATAATATAACTGGTTCCACTTTAAATAATGGATTGAATTGATATCTGAAAATATAAAAGAAATCTCACATTGATATACAATCATTCACTGCAACCAGTTATACATCTAATGGTAATATAATGGTTGTGGTTTATCCTGAAAGGTGTGTGAGTTTTGTTTCAAAAGTGATTATGGAAATCAAAAATAATGTGTTTGGAAAGAAGTCTCATGAAAAGAATAGTTAAGAAACCTGTAAGAATACATGTGTTCTCAAGCAGGAAGTGATTGAACATTATATATCATACTATATATAATGTGCATAAACTGCAGAAATAGTAATGTACCGGTGATGAATAAAAATGAACATCAAAATACACATCATGTCCCATAGGAATCTACTTGCATTGATGTTAATCTGGGTCAGTTACTGTAGAAATATTAGGATTTTTATGCACCATTCACTGAAGTTACTTTTCAGTACTAGGAAAAAAGTATGTATTTAAGTTGGATGAATATTTCTGAGAAAATTCTTGTGAAAATTTGATCATAAATCCACATAAATCACAAAACATTATAAACACAAAAGTCACATGGACATTAAAATGTAGCAATATATATGCCAATTTAAATCCATCTTGAAATATATATCATCCACTGATCCAAAACTATTTATTTAATGAACTTGAATTTATGTATAATGTTGTTCAGCTAGGAAGCTCCCCCATAGATTGAATTTTCTGTTCCAACAGTGTTTAGGAGGAGTGATCTCCTAAATGTGTATGCAAATATGTGCTACACAAAAATCTTCCCACTCTCATCCAGAACAATGCCTTGATATTACCTTCACCCCAAGTAAAACACAGTTGGAGGACAAGAGTTAGAAAATCTGTGAATACATATCTGGAATGTAAAATGGTCAGGAGTTCACAACCTTGCAGGTTGTAGAGGAGTTTCCAAAAGTAAAGGACAGGCTTGATAGACCCAACCTGATCTTTTATTAGAATTGGGAGCCATCTTGCCAGAAAGCCATGAAAAGATAATTTGGGCTTTACTATAAATTACTGCAAATTCTGAACCTGCTTGGAATGCGTGCCCGTGCCTTGAACTCATCCTTGCCTGGCTCTCTGACCAGATAACAGTGCTCTCTGAAACATTAGTGATACCTAATAAATATTGGCCTTCCCAGGCCAGACAACGACCCTCTCTGAGTCTCTAATGGTCCTCATAATTTCTGATGTTGGGGCCAGCAAAAAAAATGTAAACTACCATCAGTGTGATGCTTTCAAAGTTCTGTTATCTGTAACCCCCTTTTTGTGTAACTTTCTGGGCTATATAGCTGGGCTGTAGGAAAGGTGGTGTTGCTGTCTTGTTCCCGCCATTTTTGGAGGGAGAGGCAGCCTGGCCAGTTTTAATAATAAGCTTGCCTTAATTTGATTTTAATTGGAGTCAGTGGTCTTTTCTTGCATCCTAGTCCAACATTTTGGAGTTCCCCAGTGAGATGACCCTGCCCGACCAGATCACAAGGCCAGGCTGCTGAAAATTCTGAAGCTGGCCTTCCCTCCAGGGCTACGGGCTGGGGAGCCACTCTAGGGGGTGCACAACTTGAGATGTTCCAAGGCCTTGGAGTGAGCCGTCGGTCTGGGGAGCACTGCAGTGAACCACCGCACTGAAACTATTAGCAAGCACCTGGTGGAGGAGGCCTCCATAGGTAAGTGGCACCTTGATAACATCTTATATCTGGTTAAGGGAGATCTCTTCCAATGACAGAGAGGTGGCCTGGGGAGGCTCACATACACTCCTGTCCAGGACAGTAATGAGAATCGTTCTGTCCTCTGTTCCGTTCTGTAGGGAATTCCTTTCAAGGTTAGAGAGGTGCCGAGGGACACGCACGTGCTCCTACCCCAGAGCTTTAGCAAGACATTGAATTGCTCCTCTGTTTTTCTGTTTTGGCACCGGGATTCTGGTTTTTTTTTTTTTTTTTTTTTTTTTTTTTGTGTGTGTGTGTGTGTGTGTTTTGTTCTGTGTTCTATATGTTTTTTTGTTTTTTTGTTTTTGTGCATTTTGTTTTGTGATTTCTGTGATAAAATCTTAAGGATATTGAACGTGAAAATGGGTAACAAAGCAAGTAAGCCTGACACCCCTTTGGACTGTGTTTTAAGGAACTGTGATGATCTTTGCCACCATTTGTTAAGCAGAATGAGAGAAGCCCCTAGCTGGCTGCCTGGAGCACACCCAGTGCAGATGGCAATGCCTGCTGGGGAATGAAGAACTGAGTATCTCCCAGCATCTGCCAAAGCCCTGTTTCTTCAGGGAATTCCCTCCTTCGTTCCCTGCACTGTAAGCATAATGCCGCCTCTGTCTTCTTAAAAAAAGAGAAAAACAAAAAGGGGACACTAAATGCAGTAAAGTCACCATGGAGACACTTTATTTTACATTTCAGGTTGCTCCTCTGTGAAAACATTTGGTCCCCTTGTGGGGACATCTGTGGTGCCACTGGGGAAGGAGATTTTTCTCTTATTTGCTCTGTTTTAAAGGGTTCTGTCTGTCAGCCATTGTCTGGAGTTCATTTCTGCCTGTCTTGTGCCTTTTTTCTGGCCCTTTAAGACATGTGCAATAATGTGTTAATATTATAAATTGTTTCTTGGAAATGATCTTAGCTGAATTTGTGTCTAAATGATGATGTTTCATTGTACCAATCTGGTATCTGAATGGGTTTTTGAAGCATTTCACAATCTTGCAGTTAAAAGTCGGGTTTAGGTAATTGTTTAGTTTATGGTTTCAGATAATTCATGCCAGAGAACATAAATACTTAGGATGGAAAACTAAAGAACTCTACTTCCAAGTTGGCAAGTTACTTCCCAATCATTCAGTCTTTTTTTCACCAATTTTAAATTAGGTAGCCTGGGAAAATGTCACTGTGTGTAAAAGTGCATTAATTTGGACAAGGATACTAAATCATAGTATGATATCTGTTGACAAAACAACTTGTAAAGATATAAAATTTTGTGAATTGTATCTTAAACTTGTATCATAATTTTCAACATCCTAACCTGAAAATAATGGTTAAAATACCTTAGGCCTAAGGTTTCTGCTCAGAATAGCCATTTTTTCCTGCTTCTTCCAGACCTCAGCCAGGGATTATTTTGAAATGCAAATGAAAGAAGCCTGTAAGCTTAGTAGGAGACTTATTTGAGGCCTAAGGAAAAAAAAGTAAATTGTATGGTATTTACTGATTACTGGCCAGTCATTTTTTCTAGGACTCATATTTTTTTCCTTAGATTCTTCATTTATTTTTTGAGCTCATGATTTTGCTCCTACAGACCTAGGTTAATGTTTTTCTGATCAGTAATATCTTTGACCAACTGTGGAATTTTTAAATCATTGCAGTGGAGATTTCACCTGTGAAAAGCTACAAGGCCTTCACTTTTATTATGTGTGCACAATTTGTTATGTGTTGTATGTCTATATATGTATACATATGTCCGTATATCATATATATGATACACAAATTAACATATATAAGGAGCACTCATATTAAAAAGCACTCATAAAAACAATTTTAAAAAGTGGATCCAAAGATCTTTAATTCACGTGATTTAAATGTTTCAATTTAAATTGGGTAAACTGATAAATATAAATTTCTTTAAATTTAAGCTTACAAGTTTTTCTAGGTGTTCAAAAATCTAATAAAGTATTAATGTCTACAAAAGGTCTAATATGCCTATGTTCCAGGACTTTTCTTTCAATCAAAAAAATGGCTTACACTGTTCAAAACATTTGTCTAATATTTTGATAAATAAGTAAAGTAAATTTGATATGGGATTACTCATTCATGAGTACTTTTGTTTGATATCTGATTGATATACTAAGGTCTGTATAAGTTTGTACTAAAGTCTGTATAAGATTGTAAAAATCAGTCATGTGTTAAAGAGACAAAAATTTCTTAAACATAAGTTTACCCATAACATTTAGTTTATTAAGATTTAAATTTTCTAGAGCAGGCAACCATAAAAATTAAACAACTGTTTAATTAAGAACTGTTATTTTAGAGCACTGTACTGCCATTTCTTTAAAAGCTAAACTTGGTTAATGTAGAAACATCAATGTAATTGTGATGCTATTAATGTGCTCATATCTTCCAGTTATAAAAATCTATAAGGTAGAAACTTTAAAAGAGCATTATATCAAGCAGGTGTTCTGAAGTTGTATGGTAAATAAAATATATATTGGGGATTTATTTACCTGTTATCAATAATATATGTAAAGTTTTATGTTACTTTTTACATTGTGGAACAATTTAAATGTATTTTTAAGTTAATGAGACCCTAATCTATGTAAAGGTTAAAATCTTTCAGCCTTTCTTTAATTCATGTTTTAAATGTGATATCATATGGTGTGAGCTAATGTTCATGTGACCTCAAAAAATTTATGTAAACTTTGTAAAATGATATTTAAAAAACAAAGATCAGCTTTAGAACTAAAGCATTTAAGGTTTATAAGGAGCCCTGCTTACCTGAGATAAGACTCTGTGTCCCATCTTACTACATGTGAGAATGACTACGAAAGCAGTAGGTCAGAATTTATTTCATTTAAAGTTATGTTCAAATTTTTTTTTCTGTCAAGATTACTAGGATCTCAAAAAGATGATATAATATATAACTCACCCAAAAAATTCAGGGTAGCTATTACATGAACTAAGTATTTTTACTCTTGTTAAAAAAATTTTATTTTTTAATTTCCTTATAAGTGATCTAAAGATTCCCTGTTGGTGTTTTACAGAAGTGTTGCTTTAAGAACACAACATGGGTTAATTTAAGATAATAAGTCATCAACTACAAGACAGACAGAATAATAAGATCCCAATTAATAATATATAAATAATTATAAACTTATAGACATTAAAGCACAGTACTCTTAATATATGGCTGTTAAAATTCATTTGCTGGTTGTTTCAGATTAGGATTGAAAATTAAAGTTAAATAAAAAGGTCCAAAAAAAAAACGATATTTGACTCTTGCCCTCTGAGTCAGTCTGAATCCAGGGAACATTGATTTCTCTATGAGCTTTGCAACTCTGGGCCACATAACCTCCCGATCAGAGAGATTAATGAGACCACTGGAGAACAGAAAGCCAATCAGTGCATTTTCTACAAAGAGGTGAGTCATCAGGAAAGGGAGACATCCCTGATGCTTCTGAGGGTAGCCACATGGTCAAGCAAGACCTGGACCCACATAGCTCAAATTGCACTAGCAGAACTGAGAAGCTGCTCTCAAGTTTCCCAAAAAATGACTCCCATAAAAGCTCAGCTGACTGCTAACAATAGATAGAAACAAAAGTCAGTTTGACTGCTTCATCTTAAACACTTAGAAAAGACAGTTAAAACCAAAATACAGCCAATCCTGGGCATTTTAAATAATAATAATAATAATAATAATAATAATAATAATAATAATAATAATAATAATAATATTTTATGGTATACACTTTATGTTAGCCTCCCAAAATAAGTAAAACTGTTGGCTACAAAGAAGGATTCTCAGAGAGGAATGCCTGATAACTATAAAAATAGACTATCAAGAGGAGCTGCCAGAGGCAGAAGTTTTTAGTTTAAGGCCTACAGATATTCCTAACCTACACAGGTAGGCTTGGTGTTTGCTAGTACAATTATCCAGCCCTGAGTAACAGAATTAAATGTTTCTCTATTAAACACAGAGGTCATACTAGTGAAAGGATTCTGCAAAATCAGATGACATTAAATTATTAAACTGTATATTATGGGGAGGGACAACTGTAACACTAAAAGTTAAATATTAAGTTCACAATCCTGATAATTGGAGATATTAAAGACTGGTGAGGGTACTTCATACAGTGACATGATCCAGCTACTGCAACATTTATTCAATACTCATGTTTTTTGTTTCTCTCATAGAAGAACCAATCCCCAGATGACTTTACAACCTGTTCTTCCTCAACAAGACTTCAAAAAGAACTGACTTCACAAAGGCAACTCATGTCCCTCACGCCATGCACACTCATGTCACCCTTTCTCAGCTGAGAAAAAGCCAAAATGAGAGACGACTCTCTACTTACACCAATGGAGCCAAAAATAAATAGACTATCAATATAAGTAATTAATTAAGTCAGGTAATATCAGGGAGACTGGTTTTCGTTGAGTTCTAAAAATTTGGTGACTGTTAACTGAGGGATTAAAATTTCCTCAGTGCTTTTCCACTAACCTATCAAGGATTACAAAGGGACACATAAGAAAAGGGGGGAATGATACACCCAACCTTACCTTTTATTAAAATTGGGAGCCATCTTGCAACAAAGCCATGAAAAAATCATTTTGGCTTTACTGTAAATTACTGCAAATTCTGAACCTGCTTGGAATGACTGCCCGTGCCTTGAACTCACCCGTGCATGGCTCTCTGACCAGATAGCAGCCCTCTCTGAAACTTTGTCACACCTCATAAATATTGGCCTTTTGTGGCCAGACAATGACCCTCTCTGAGGCTCTAATGGTCCTCATAAATTTTGATGTTGGGGCTAGCAAAAAAAAAAATGTAAACTCCCATTAGTGTGATGCTTGTCAGAGTTCTATTATCTGTTACCCCATTTTTGTGTAACTTTCTGGGCTACAAACCTGGGCTGTAGTAAAGGTGGGGTTGCTCCCTTGTTCTCGCAATTTTGGGAGGGAGTGGCAGCCCAGCCAGTGGAAATAATAAGCTTACTTTAATTTGATTTTAATTGGAGTCAGTGTTCTTTTCTTACATCCTGGTCTAAGAGGTAAACACTCCACAAACATAGAGCTCTGCTGGCCTAAAGACTTCTTGAGAAACTGCCTCTGAGGTTGGATACTTTAAATATATTTTGTTGTCAGAAGGTTTAGCTTCTTTTCTAGTGAGACCATCAAAGCTGGGTCTGCATCTATGTGAATGGAGAGCATGGTTTCTTATTTTCCAATGAACATGAGGCAGCAGTGCTGAATTATCTCTTGGTAGGTAAACTGTGGCCATTGGGGGCTAAGTGTCTCCCTGTGTGGACTGTGAAGCCATTTGATCATCCTCCATTTTTGTGGTGTTTCTTGGTGCTGCACTGGGAGTTTGGTATTTGCTTCACGAAATACAAGGAGTTCAACTGCGACACAGTGCTGGAGGGAGTTCTGTCATGTGTGGTGGGTCAGAAACTGCAGGAGAATGCACCAACCAGACTTCTATTTCACATAGCTTTTTCCTTGACCATACCCACCTGATTCTGAACATTGCCTTGAAACCTCTCCATATAATAAGATGCCTTAACATGTAAGGTTCTGCTGGATGCACCATGGCAGCCAAAAGGCATTAGGAAGTCAATTGGAAATCCACACGGCCCCACCTCAGATATTTTATCACACACCTGCACACCACTGCTCTGGGCCCACTATTCAGCAGTGCAAATTACTGGCATCTCTGTTCTTCACCATTTTCATGAAACCCAGTCAATCAAGGCACTGTCTGGTACACTCATGATCAGCAACAGGAGATCCAAAGGTTCTCCAGTGCCACCTGGTCATGGGAGTTTTAAAAATTTCAGGGTGTTTATCTAGCCACTTTTCAAGGATGAAGTTGGAGAAACTGTGGGTTTCAATTCATTCAGGAACCATTTAATGTTGAGGAACCTCATTTCAATGAATGCTCTGGAGAACTCTCAAAGGCAAGGCTTCCCAAAGAGTAGCCAAACGGTCACATGAAGCCCAGCCCATTGAGGTCTACAATGTGAGGTCCATGTGTGTTTTGACTCTCAACTATGCCTGTCAAGTCTTTCAGAATAAAATCATGTGATATCCTGGCTGAGATTCCCAGTGATCAGTCGAAAGCCACCCTTGGCCTAGATTTCAGTTTCCAAGGGCGACTCTCATGCGTGGCATTCTAAAATCGCAACACAATTCATGACAATACTTCTCTGAGGTCAGTTTCAGAACTCAGTCTCTAAGGGGAATCATACCAAAATTCCAGCCCTGGTGGATCCAGTCATTTCTTCCAACTGCTACACAAATGAACACAATTAAAACCAAAACACTCCCACATGGTCCTCACCTTCTTCCATATAGACACTCATTATAACCTCTGGCTGGAGGTTTCCATGAGGGGTGCAGCACAAGACGGTATCCAAAACAAGCTCCCTTGTCCCTTATTTGCTTAAAGTCAGCAGGGCCTGGACACCATTCCTGTGAACCAGGAGTGATAAAATAAGCCTGGCCTTAATACTGCTCTGCTTCTCCAATTTGAGGCCTACTGACTGTCAGGTATAGATTCTTTATGTGATTTGGAATAATGAAAAAACCCAAGCTCATATGGGCTAGCCTCTCCAGGGCTTTGAAGAACTCATTTGACTCAAAGGATCCATATTCTCACTTGATGGAGATCAGAAACCTATCAGAGTAAGGCAAGATACTCCATACACAGTGACTGATCTTTTTGCCATTTTGGTTTTGAAAGCACACATGGAATCTTTCTTTAGTTCCAACAGGTGCTGAGAATCTAAGCCACTGCCTCACACAGGGCCAAGTGGCTGATTCAGACACATCCCTTTCCAAAGCAATTAAGCAAAGATACACAGGTGATGCCCATTCATTTCCATTTGAAAACTGTTTTATTAAGGCTTCACAAATTGGAGGACTGAGGCAAAGACCTTCCTGACACTCAGAGCAACAGAAAAATAGGTAAGCAAAAGGCCCAAAGCAGGGTTTCTCTACTGAGACTTTCTTTGTCACACTGTTATCTGAGTTTTCTGAGATGCTTGCTATTCCATTCAGCTATCCAGTACATGGACATGTCACAGAGCTTGGAGGTGGTACATATCTTGGACAGAAAACCATTAGCCTACTCTGGAGAGTGGCCAGAATTCAGGAAGAAAACAGGAACTTCAGAAGATAGTGGGTGTTGCCCGTCCCTAAAGCAACCTGCAGTCCACTCATAAATTGGACAGGATGAATGTTGGCAAACTTTCTACTAGACAGGACACATCCATTGATGCATTATCTTTTATAATGTCTACAACCACGGACACAGTGGGATACACAGGCATACCAACAATCGCCTTGTCAAATGACTTACTATAAACAGTCCACTCCAAAACAAACAAACCGCCTTTCTTACCTATTCTCAGAACATGAGACTAAACCACAAAATCACAACCACACCCACAACGACACCTCCTTTATTCAAGTAGGTCTGTGACTAATTGGAATGTACTCTGACTGATGGGCCATACTATGTTTCCTTGAAATGGCCTGTCCTTCTCAGATCTGGTCTCCTTGGCCAACACTGTGAAGTTTTCAGGAGCCAGTGGTGAGCCACTACCTGCTTTCTCAGGAGATTCCCCTTTTCAGAGCTCTCCTATCATTTGGCAATCCTCACATCAGTAGGTACCAAGGAAGACTTACTCTGTCCTTGGTTATTCCAAACAACTGAGCCCACTGGGAAAGAAACTGGGACTGACTCTGGGTGCCTGGCTTCCTGGATCCCAAGTTCAGAGAGATCCGTCATCAAGGAAGAGAGGTAGGTCACTTCATTCAGGAACTGAATGAGGTTACTTCCGTGGCAACCACTTTGTCCTAACAACTGCTTTCAAGGGTCCCATGAGATGGAGGCTGCCCCTACTTCCTGTGACACTTTCACAAGTTAGATTTGTATATCAACCATTGGCACCTGGGAACAGCTCTCCACACAGGCCTGGTTTGGTCCATCTTCTCTACATTAAGAAGAGAGAAGCTGATTCAGACACAACCCTTCATCCTGACCAGGTTGTTTGCCATGGAGGATGACTTTTGCTCTCTTAGGTCCTCCATAGCTGCTTACAACTTCTCCAGGAATCATTTCTGCATGGACCTTTGAGTTTCTCAGCATGTGGAAGATCCCCTATATTCCTGTATTGTAAGACCAACTCTATCCCTGCTCTTCTGTAAAGTTAAATTGACTGAACAGTGTATGGTTAGGTTAACTAACAGGTTCGATTTGGATTAGGAATCTTTCTGCGCGATGAATAATGGTATTGGGAAACTGCGATATTTACAAGAATATATAGGTGAAATATAAGTATGAAAACAGAAATCTAGCTAAGATATGAAGCCCAAAAGGGCATTGGGCCCTTGATTGGGATACGTAGCTTTGAATTATGTTCTGCACTGATGTGTCAGGTAAATCGATATACAATGGCTTAGGTCCTTGTACCATGGATGATTAAATGTAGAAGAGAACTTCCAGTCAAAAGGGATAGTCAGTACGATTCGGAAGATTCTCAGTAGGTTTAGAAAGAAGAGTGAGTATAGGATTTGGACCAAATGTTGTTTAGCAATAGGGTTTCCGGTAGACAGTGAATGTTAATGTCAGCACAAGTGAAGAGACTGTCACAATGATGAACTGGGGAAAATAGTTAGGAAAGCTGATATCAATAGAGACATTACGAAATCAGGCAAAGTATAAAGTGAGTGATAGGATTAGATATTTTCAACAGGGTTGAGTTTGAATATATAATCTAAGAAAGAAACAAATATGTAGTGACCAATAGGATTGACATTTGACAGCATTAGGCAACCTGGACATGGATGTTTAGTAATCCATGCTCACTTTTCATTTAGTCTTTGGTACAATCTTTAGTGTGACCTTTGCTTTTTTTGTCCAGAATATTACTGTGATAAAACGTACATGTAGATCAGGTGACATGACTCTTTCTTCCACCATTTCTGGCAGCAACATATTCAAGACGTATAAATTAGTAATGGGGGTAAAAAGAGGTGTACCCTTTGTCTGTGCATATAGAGATAATGCATGAATAGACCATACTGTGAATAAATAATATATCTGGTTCTGACTTTAAATAATGGATTGAAATTATATCTGAAAAAATACAGGAAATCTTATATTGACATACAAACTTTCATTCCAACCAGTTATATATCTAATGGCCACATTAAGGTTATGGTTTATCATGAAGGGTGTGTGAGTTTTGCTTCAAAAGTGATTATAGAAATCGAAAATAATGTGTTTGGAAAGAAGTCTCATGAAAAGACCAGTCAAGAAACCTGGAGGAATACATGTTTCATGAAGCAGGAAGTGATTGTGAAACAAATGCGTATAAATTTGTGAACTTGTGGATGAAGTATATATTTCCTATGATTTGTAAAAACTGAAGCAATAGTAATGTACCAGTGTTGAATGAAAATAAACGTCAGAATACACATCATGTCCCATACGAATCTACTTGATTGATGTTAATCTGGGTCAGTTACTGTACAAATATTAGGATTTGTAAGCACCATTTACTGAAGTTAGTTTTCAGAACTATGAAACAAATGTGTATTTCAGGTGGATGAATATTTCTGAGAATAATTTTGAGAAAAGTTTATTATAAATCCACATTTTTGAACATGGATGAACTTAGGGAGTGTATTTAAGAAACATATATTTCATATTTTAAAAATCAGGACAGTGTATATATATATATATATATATATTCATAATTATATTTATGTGTATATACATATATATGTGTATATATACACACACACACACACACACACACACACACACACACAAAACACACACACACAGACATTAAAATGTAGGAATATATATGCCAATCGAAGTTCATCATAAAATATAGAGCATCCACAGATGCAAAAATATTTATTTTACTGAACAAGGATTTATGTATAATGTTGTTCTACTAGAAAGCTCACCCAAAGTTTGAATTTTCAGTTCCAACAGCGTTTAGAGGAGTGATCTCTTCTCACAAGTTGTATCTGCCAAGTCAGTCACCTCACAAAAATGAACGTGTGATACCAGGTAGAATTCTATATAAGCATATAAAAATACATGTGCTGAATAGGCTACAGAGAAAGGGAGAGGAATTTACATATTTGTTAACTTTAACAACACATGGAGAACTATTTCCATTAAAAATTGACTAGATTTATAACACCTACCATTTATCATGCAAATGGCAAGTCCAACTATACCCCATGCCTCCTCTAAACTGCTTGTATTTCTATTATGTTTGGGTTGTTTTTCTCCATCATGTTTGAATTAGTAGACAGAGTATTGTAGGGTATGGGTTATTGTCAGCGATTCAGTATATTCAATGGAATATAGGAAAATGAATCCAATGTGTATAAAATATATGCTACACAATTATCTTCCCACTCTCACCCAGAACAATGCCTTTACATTACCTTCAACCCAAGTAAGACACAATTAGAGTAGAAGAGTTTGAAAATCCGTGAATGCATATCTGGGGTGGAAACAGTACTAAGAAACAAATAAGTATTTCAGGTGGATGAATATTTCTGAGAATAATCTTGTGAAAAGTTGATTATAAATCCACAACATAAATATGAATGAATTTAGGAAGTGTGTAATAAGACACATATTTCATGTTTTGAAAAATCTTGAGAGTGTATCTATATATATATATATATGTATACATATTTATATACACAAACAGAGAGAGACATTAAAAATTGCAATATATATGCCAAACGAAATTCACCATGAAATGTATATCATTCACAGATCCAAATATATTCATTTTACTGAACATTGATTTATGTATAATGTTGTTCAACTAGGAAGCTCACTCACATTTGAATTAAATGTTCAAGCAGCGTTTAGGAGGAGTGATCTCTTCTTCCAATTTGTATCTGCCAAGTCAGCCACCTCACAAGAATGTACGTGTGGTACCAGGTAGGATTCTATATGTGCATATAAAAATACGTGTGCTGAATAGGCTACAGAGAAAGGGGGACAGGAATTCACTTATTTGTTAACTTTAAAAACGCATGGAGAACTATTTCAACAAATAATTGACTAGATTTATAACTGCTACACTATACCATGCAAAAGGCAACTCCAACTATAAAACATACCTCCTCTAAACTGCCTGTATTTCTATTCTGTTTGTGTTATTGTTCTCCATCATATTAGGATGAGTAGTCAGAGTCTAATAGGGTATATGTTAGTTTCAGGGATTCAGCATTTCTAATGGAAAATAGGAAATTGAATCCAATGTGTATGCAAATATGTGCTACACAAAAATCTTCCCACTTTCATCCAGAACAATGTCTTGATATTACATTCTCCTCAAGTAAGACACAATTAGAGGATAAGAGTTAGAAAATCTGTGAATATATATCTGGAATGGAAAATACTCAGGAGTTTACAACTTTGGAGGTGGTACAGAAGATTCTAAAAGTAAGGGACAGGGTAAACATTCCACAAACATGCAGCTCTGCTGGCCTAAATACTTTTTGAGAAACTGCCTCTAAGGGTGGGCACTTGAAATATTTGATGTTCTGAGGAGATTTACTTCCTTTGTAGAGAGACCATCAAAGCTGGGTCTGAATCTATGTTACTTGGAGGACATGGTTTCTTATCATCCAATGAACATGAGGCAGCAGTGCTGAATTCTCTCTTTGTAGGTAAACTATGGACACTGGGGTCTAAGTGTCTTTCAGTGTGGACTGTGAAGCCAATTGGTCATCCTCCACTTTTCGTGGTGTTTCTCGCTGCTCCACTGGGAGTTTGGTATTTGCTTCAAGAAATACAAGGAGTTAAAATGGGACAGAGTGGTGGAGGGAGTTCTTTAATGTGTGGTGAGTCAGGGTCTTCAGGAGAATGCACCAACCAAGGTTCTATCCCACGTAGATTGCCCCCTTGAGAATAGCAATATGATTCTGAACATTGCAGTGAATACTCTCCATATAACAAGATGCCTTTACATATATGGGTCTGCTGGCTGCACCATGTCAGTCACAAGCCATTTGGAAGCCAATGGCTGATCCACATGGCCACAACACAGATGTTTTATCACACAATTGCATACCACTGCTCTAGGCCAACTACTCACCAGGCTCCAACTTACTGGCATATCTGTTCTACACCATTTTCATGAAACAAAGTCAATCAAGGCAGTGTCTGGTATACTCAGGATCAGAAACAAGACATCCAAAGTTTTTCCAGTGCCAGCTGAACATGAAAATATCAAAAATTTCATGGTAATTTTCTAGCCATTTTTCACGAATGAAGTTTGCGGCTCTGAGGGCTTCAATTAATTCAGGAACCATTAAATGGTGAAGAAGCTAATTTCAATGAAAGCACTGGAGCACTCTCACAGGCATGGTTTCCCTAAGGGTGGCCAAAATGTCACATGAAGCCAGGCCCATTGAGATCTACAATGTGAGGTTCATGTGTGTTTTAAATTCAAATATGGCTGCCAAGTCTTTAAGAAAAATTGTATGTAATATCCGGGCTGAAATTCCCAGTGTTCTGTGGAAATCCAACCTGGGCCTAGATCTCAGGTTCCAAGGGTGACTCTCATGTGTGGCCTCCTAAAATCCCAACACAATTCATGGCAATACTTCTCTGAGGTCAGTTAAAGAACTCAGTCTCTAAGGGGAATCACACCAGAGTTCAAGCCCAGTGGAACAGTCATCTCTTCCAACCGCCACACAAATGACCACAATTGAAACCAAAACACTCCCACATGGTCCTCATCTTCTTCCATATAGACACTCCTTATAACGTCTGGCTGGAGTTTTCAATGGGGTCCACAGCCCAAGTCAGTGTCCAAATTAAGGTCCTGTTCCCCTCATTTGTCTAACATCAAGGTGTTCTGGACACACTTCCTGTAAACCAGGAGTGATCAAATAGGCCTGCCATTAATACTGCTCGGCTTTTTCAATTTGAGGCCTTCTGACTCTGTGGTTTAGATTCTTTATGTGAATTTGAGTCATGAGAAAACCCAAGCCCCTGTGCAGAGATTTGAAGAACTCATTTGGCCCAAAGGATTCCTATTCTCCCTTGATGGAATTCAGGATCCTAACAGAGGAAGGTAAAAGAATTCATTCACAATGAGTGAATATTTGCCATTTTGGTTTTGAATTGACACATGGGATCTTTCTTTTAATCCATCAGGTGCTAAGAATCTAAGCCACTGCCTCACACAGGGCCAAGAGGCTGATTCAGACACATCCTTTTAAAAAGCAATTAAGCAAAGAGCCACAGGTGATGCCCATTCATTTCCATTTGAAAACTGTTTTCTTCAGGGTTCACAAAGGTGTGGCCTGAGGCAAAGACCTTCCTGACACTCAGAGCAACAGAAAAATAGGTAAGCAAAAGGCCCAAAGCAGGGTTTCTCTACTGAGACTTTCTTTGTCACACTGATATCTGAGTTTTCTGAGATGCTTGCTATTCCCTTCAGCTATCCATTATATGGCAATGTCACAGAGCTTGGAGGTGGTACATATCTTGGACAGAAAACCATGAGCCTGCTCTGAAGAGTGGCCAGAATTCCGGAAGAAAACAGGAACTCCGGAAGATAGTAGGTGTTGCCCGTCCCTAAAGCAACCTGCAGTCCACCATAAATTGGGCAGGATGAATGTTGGCAAGCTTTCTACTAGACAGGACACATCCATTGATGCATTATCTTTTATAATGTCTACAACCACGGACACAGTGGGATACACAGGCATACAAACAATCGCCTTGTCAAATGACTTACTATAAACAGTCCACTCCAAAACAAACAAACCGCCTTTCTTACCTATTCTCAGAACATGAGACTAAACCACAAAATCACAACCACACCCACAACGACACCTCCTTTATTCAAGTAGGTCTGTGACTAATTGGAATGTACTCTGACTGATGGGCCATACTATGTTTCCTTGAAATGGCCTGTCCTTCTCAGATCTGGTCTCCTTGGCCAACACTGTGAAGTTTTCAGGAGCCAGTGGTGAGCCACTACCTGCTTTCTCAGGAGATTCCCCTTTTCAGAGCTCTCCTGGCATTTGGCAATCCTCACATAAGTAGGTACCAAGAAGACTTACTCTGTCCTTGGTTATTCCAAACAACTGAGCCCACTGGGAAAGAAACTGGGACTGATTCTGGGTGCCTGGCTTCCTGGATCCCAAGTTCAGAGAGATCCGTCATCAAGGAAGAGAGGTAGGTCACTTCATTCAGGAACTGAATGAGGTTACTTCCGTGGCAACCACTTTGTCCTAACAATTGCTTTCAAGGGTCCCATGAGATGGAGGCTGCCCCTACTTCCTGTGACACTTTCACAAGTTAGATTTGTATATCAACCATTGGCACCTGGGAACAGCTCTCCACACAGGCCTGGTTTGGTCCATCTTCTCTACATTAAGAAGAGAGAAGCTGATTCAGACACAACCCTTCATCCTGACCAGGTTGTTTGCCATGGAGGATGACTTTTGCTCTCTTAGGTCCTCCATAGCTGCTTACAACTTCTCCAGTAATCATTTCTGCATGGACCTTTGAGTTTCTCAGCATGTGGAAGATCCCCTATATTCCTGTATTGTAAGACCAACTCTATCCCTGCTCTTCTGTAAAGTTAAATTGACTGAACAGTGTATGGTTAGGTTAACTAACAGGTTCGATTTGGATTAGAAATCTTTCTGCGCGATGAATAATGGTATTGGGAAACTGCGATATTTACAAGAATATATAGGTGAAATATAAGTATGAAAACAGAAATCTAGCTAAGATATGAAGCCCAAAAGGGCATTGGGCCCTTGATAGTGATACATAGCTTTGAATTATGTTCTGCACTGATGTGTCAGGTAAATCGATATACAATGGCTTAGGTCCTTGTACCATGGATGATTAAATGTAGAAGAGAACTTCCAGTCAAAAGGGATAGTCGGTAGGATTCGGAAGATTCTCAGTAGGTTTAGAAAGAAGAGTGAGTATAGGATTTGGACCAAATGTTGTTTAGCAATAGGGTTTCCGGTAGACAGTGAATGTTAATGTCAGCACAAGTGAAGAGACTGTCACAATGATGAACTGGGGAAAATAGTTAGGAAAGCTGATATCAATAGAGACATTACGAAATCAGGCAAAGTATAAAGTGAGTGATAGGATTAGATATTTTCAACAGGGTTGAGTTTGAATATATAATCTAAGAAAGAAACAAATATGTAGTGACCAATAGGATTGACATTTGACAGCATTAGGCAACCTGGACATGGATGTTTACTAATCCATGCTCACTTTTCATTTAGTCTTTGCTACAATCTTAAGTGTGACCCTTGCTTTTTTTGTTCAGAATATTACTGTGATAAAACATACATTTAGATCAGGTGACATGACTATTTCTTCCACCATTTCTGGCAGCAACATATTCAAGACGTATAAATTAGTAATGGGGGTAAAAAGAGGTGTACCCTTTGTCTGTGCATATAGAGATAATGCATGAATAGACCATACTGTGAATAAATAATATATCTGGTTCTGACTTTAAATAATGGATTGAAATTATATCTGAAAAAATACAGGAAATCTTATATTGACATACAAACATCCATTCCAACCAGTGAAATATCTAATGGCCACATTAAGTTTATGGTTTAACATGAAGGGTGTGTGAGTTTTGCTTCAAAAGTGATTATGGAAATCGAAAATAATGTGTTTGGAAAGAAGTCTCATGAAAAGACCAGTCAAAAAACCTGGAGGAATACATGTTTTATGAAGCAGGAAGTGATTGTGAAACAAATGCGTATAAATTTGTGAACTTGTGGATGAAGTATATATTTCCTATGATTTGTAAAAACTGAAGCAATAGTAATGTACCAGTTTTGAATGAAAATAAACGTCAAAATACACATCATGTCCCATACGAATCTACTTGATTGATGTTAATCTGGGTCAGTTACTGTACAAATATTAGGATTTGTAAGCACCATTTACTGAAGTTAGTTTTCAGAACTATGAAACAAATGTGTATTTCAGGTGGATGAATATTTCTGAGAATAATTTTGTGAAAAGTTTATTATAAATCCACATTTTTGAACATGAATGAACTTAGGGAGTGTATTTAAGATATATATATTTCATATTTTAAAAATCAGGAAAGTGTATATATATATATATATATATATATATATATATATATATATATATATATATATATTCATAATTATATATATGTGTATATATATACACATATAATTATATATATGTATATATATACACACACACACACAAAACACACACACAGACATTAAAATGTAGGAATATATATGCCAATCGAAGTTCATCATAAAATATAGAGCATCCACAGATGCAAAAATATTTATTTTACTGAACAAGGATTTATGTATAATGTTGTTCTACTAGAAAGCTCACCCATAGTTTGAATTTTCAGTTCCAACAGCGTTTAGAGGAGTGCTCTCTTCTCACAAGTTGTATCTGCCAAGTCAGTCACCTCACAAAAATGAACGTGTGATACCAGGTATTCTATATAAGCATATAAAAATACATGTGCTGAATAGGCTACAGAGAAAGGCAGAGAGGAATTTACATATTTGTTAACTTTAACAACACATGGAGAACTATTTCAATTAAAAATTGACTAGATTTATAACACCTACCATTTATCATGCAAATGGCAAGTCCAACTATACCCCATGCCTCCTCTGAACTGCTTGTATTTCTATTCTGTTTGGGTTGTTTTTCTCCATCATATTTGGATTAGTAGACAAAGTATAGTAGGGTATGGGTTATTGTCAGGCATTCAGTATTTTCAATGGAATATAGGAAAATGAATCCAACGTGTATAAAATATATGCTACACAATTATCTTCCCACTCTCATCCAGAACAATGCCTTTACATTACCTTCACCCCAAGTAAGACACAATTAGAGTAGAAGAGTTTGAAAATCCGTGAATGCATATCTGGGGTGGAAACAGTACAAAGAAACAAATACGTATTTCAGGTGGATGAATATTTCTGAGAATAATCTTGTGAAAAGTTGATTATAAATCCACAACATAAATATGAATGAATTTAGGAAGTGTGTAATGAGACACATATTTCATGTTTTGAAAAATCTTGAGAGTGTATCTATATATATATATATATATATATATATATATCTATATATATATATATATATATATATATATATATATATATTTATATACACACAAAGAGAGAGACATTAAAAATTGCAATATATATTCCAAACGAAATTCACCATGAAATGTATATCATTCACAGATCCAAATATATTCATTTTACTGAACATGGATTTATGTATAATGTTGTTCAACTAGGAAACTCGCTCACATTTGAATTATCAGTTCAAGCAGCGTTTAGGAGGAGTGATCTCTTCTTCCAATTTGTATCTGCCACGTCAGCCACCTCACAAGAATGTACGTGTGGTACCAGGTAGGATTCTATATGTGCATATAAAAATACGTGTGCTGAATAGGCTACAGAGAAAGGGGGACAGGAATTCACTTATTTGTTAACTTTAAAAACGCATGGAGAACTATTTCAACAAATAATTGACTAGATTTATAACTGCTACACTATACCATGCAAAAGGCAACTCCAACTATAAAACATACCTCTTCTAAACTGCTTGTATTTCTATTCTGTTTGTGTTATTTTTCTCCATCATATTAGGATTAGTAGTCAGAGTCTAATAGGGTATATGTTAGTTTCAGGGATTCAGCATTTCTAATGGAAAATAAGAAATTGAATCCAATATGTATGCAAATATGTGCTACACAAAAATCTTCCCACTTTCATCCAGAACAATGATTTGACATTACATTCTTCTCAAGTAAGACACAATTAGAGGATAAGAGCTAGAAAATCTGTGAATATATCTGGAATGGAGAATACTCAGGAGTTTACATCTTTGGAGGTGGTAGAGAAGATTCTAAAAGTAAGGGACTGGGTAAACATTCCACAAACATGCAGCTCTGCTGGCCTAAATGCTTTTTGAGAAACTGCCTCTAAGGGTGGGCACTTGAAATATTTGATGTTCTGAGGAGATTTAGTTCCTTTGTAGAGAGACCATCAAAGCTGGGTCTGCATCTATGTTACTTGGAGGACATGGTTTCTTATTATCCAATGAACATGAGGCAGCGGTGCTGAATTCTCTCTTTGTAGGTAAACTATGGACACTGGGGTCTAAGTGTTTTTCAGTGTGGACTGTGAAGCCAATTGGTCATCCTCCACTTTTCGTGGTGTTTCTCGCTGCTCCGCTGGGAGTTTGGTATTTACTTCAAGAAATACAAGGAGTTAAAATGGGACAGAGTGGTGGAGGGAGTTCTTTAAGGTGTGGTGAGTCAGGGTCTTCAGGAGAATGCACCAACCCAGGTTCTATCCCACGTAGATTGCCCCCTTGAGAATAGCAATATGATTCTGAACATTGCAGTGAATCCTCTCCATATAACAAGATGCCTTTACATATATGGGTCTGCTGGCTGCACCATGTCAGTCACAAGCCATTTGGAAGCCAATGGCTGATCCACATGGACGCAACACAGATGTTTTATCAGACAATTGCATACCCCTGCTCTAGGCCAACTACTCACCAGGCTCCAACTTACTGGCATATCTGTTCTACACCATTTTCATGAAACAAAGTCAATCAAGGCAGTGTCTGGTATACTCAGGATCAGAAACAGGACATCCAAAGTTTTTTCAGTGCCAGCTGAACATGAAAATATCAAAAATTTCATGGTAATTTTCTAACCATTTTTCACTGATGAAGTTTGCGGCTCTGAGGGCTTCAATTAATTCAGGAACCATTAAATGGTGAAGAAGCTAATTTCAATGAAAGCACTGGAGCACTCTCACAGGCATGGTTTCCCTAAGGGTGGCCAAAATGTCACATGAAGCCAGGCCCATTGAGATCTACAATGTGAGGTCCATGTGTGTTTTAAACTCAAATATGGCTGCCAAGTCTTTAAGAAAAATTGTATGTAGTATCCGGGCTGAAATTCCCAGTGTTCTGTGGAAATCCAACCTGGGCCTAGATCTCAGGTTCCAAGGGCGACTCTCATGTGTGGCCTCCTAAAATCCCAACACAATTCATGGCAATACTTCTCTGAGGTCAGTTAAAGAACTCAGTCTCTAAGGGGAATCACACCAGAGTTCAAGCCCAGTGGAACAGTCATCTCTTCCAACCGCCACACAAATGACCACAATTAAAACCAAAACACTCCCACATGGTCCTCATCTTCTTCCATATAGATACTCCTTATAACGTCTGGCTGGAGTTTTCAATGGGGTCCACAGCCCAAGTCAGTGTCCAAATTAAGGTCCTGTTCCCCTCATTTGTCTAACATCAAGGTGGCCTGGACACACTTCATGTAAACCAGGAGTGATCAAATAGGCCTGCCATTAATACTGCTCGGCTTTTTCAATTTGAGGCCTTCTGACTCTGTGGTTTAGATTCTTTATGTGAATTTGAGTCATGAGAAATACCAAGCCCCTCTGCAGAGATTTGAAGAACTCATTTGGCCCAAAGGATTCCTATTCTCCCTTGATGGAATTCAGGATCCTAACAGAGGAAGGTAAAAGAATTCATTCACACTGAGTGAATATTTGCCATTTTGGTTTTGGATGCACACATGGGACCTTTCTTTTGATCCATCAGGTGCTGAGAATCTAAGCCACAGCCTCACACAGGGCCAAGAGGCTGATTCAGACACATCTTTTTTCAAAGCAATTAAGCAAAGAGCCACAGGTGATGCCCTTCATTTCCTTTTGAAAAAAATGTTTTCCTCAGGCTTCCCAAAGGGGTGACCAGAGGCAAAGACATCCTGATATTCAGGGCAACAGAACAATAGGTTAGCAAAAGAGCCAAAGCAGGGTTTCTCCACTGAGACTTTTCTGGTCACACTGATATCTGAGTTTTCTGAGATGTTGGCCATTCCCTTCAGATATCCAGTACATGGCCATGTGACAGAGATTGGAGGTGGTACATATCTTGGACACAACCCCAAGAGCCTATTCTGAAGAGTTGTCAGAATTCAGAAAGAAAACAGGGACTTAAAAAGGTAGTAGGTGTTGCGTATCGATATGGAAACCACGCTCCATTCATTAAATGGGCAGGATGAATACTGGGAAGCTTTCTACTAAAGAGGATACATGCATTGATGCATTCTCTTTTATAATGTATACAACCACGGACACAGTGGGATACACAGAAATAGAAACACTCACCATGTAAAACGACTTATTAGAAACAGTTCACTCCAAACCAAAGAAACCTCCTTTTCTACCTATTCTCAGAACAGAGACAAAACCACACACCCACACTCTAAAAGACACCTCCTTCCCCAAAGTAGGGCTGTGATTATCCGGAGTCTCCTCTGACTGGTTTGCCATACTATGTTCCCCGTTAATGGTCTGTCCTGTCTCAGATCTGGTCTCCTTGTCCAACTCTGTGAAGCAGTCAGGAGCCAGGGGTGAGCAACTACATACTTAGTCAGGAAAGGCCCGTGTTCAGATCTTTCCTGGCATTTGGCCATCCTCACATCAGTCAGTACCAAGAAGACTGACTCTGTCCTTGGTGATTCCAAACAAATGAGACCACTTGGACTGGGACTGGGACTGGCTCTGGTGCTTGGTTTCCTCAGTCCCAAGTTCAGAAAGTTCCATCAACAAGGAAGTGAGGTAGGTCACTTCCTTCAAGAACTGAATGAGGTCACTGCCTTGGCAACCACTTTGTCCTAACAGTTGCTTCCAAGGGTCCCATGAGATGGAGGCTGCCCCTACTTCCTTTGACACTTTCACAACTTAGAATGGTATATCAACCTTAGGCACCCGGGAACAGCTCTCCACACAAGCCTGGTTTGGTCCATCTTCTCTACATTAAGAAGAGAGAGGCTGATTCAGACACAACCCTTCATCCTGACCAGGTTGTTTGCCATGGAAAATGACTTTTTGTCTCTCAGGTCCTTCATTGCTGCCTACATCTTCTCCAGGGATCATTTCTGCATGGACCTTTGAGGTTCTTAACAGGTGGAGCATCCCCTACATTCCTGTATTGTAAGAACAATCTGTCTCTGCTCTTCTGTAAAGTTAGATTGAGTGAACAGTGTATGGTTAGGGTTAATTTCATGTTCGATTTGGGTTAGGAATCATTCTGCTGGATGAATAATGGTATTGGGAACCTGTGATATTTATAAGAATATCGAGGTTAAATATATGTATGAAAACAGAAATTAAAGTAAGATTTGAATCCCAGAAGGGCTTTGGGCAGTTGATTGGGATATTTAGCTTTGAATTGTGCACATATGTCTCAAATAAATCGATATACAATGGCAGAGGAACTTGAACCTTGGATGATTGAATGCTGAAGAGAACATCCAGTCAAAAGGGATTGTCGGTAGGATTAAGAAGATAGTCGTTATGTTTAGCAAGTAGAGTTAGTATAGGATATGTAACAAAAGTTCTTTAGCAATTTTTTTGGGGGCAGTGAGTGAATATAAATGTCAGCACATATGAAGAAATCAGACACAATGATGAAATGGGGAAAATTTGTAGAAAAGCAGATATCAATAGAGACATTAGGAAATCAGGCAAAGTATAAAGTGAGTGATAGGATAAGACATTTTCAACAGGGTTGAGATTGAATATCTAATCTTAGGAAGAAACAAATATGTAGGTCACCAATAGGATTGACATTTGAGAGCATTAGGCAACATGGACATGGATGTTGTTAGTAATCCATGTTCACTTTCCATTTAGACTTTGGTACAATCCTAAGTGGGACCTTTGCATTTTGTTTCCAGAATATTACTGTGATAAAATGTGTATGTAGATCAGATGACATGATTATTTCTTCCACCATTTCTAGGAGCAGTATTTTGAAGACGTATAAATTAGCATTGGGGGTAAAAAGAGGTGTACCCTGTTTCTATGAATATACAGATAATGCATGAATAGACCTTAATTTCAATAAATAATATAACTTGTTCCACTTTAAGTAATGGATTGAATTGATATCTGAAAATATATAAGAAATCTTATATTGATATGCAATCATTCATGACAACCAGTTATACACCTAATGTTAATATTAGGTTACGGTTTATCATAAAGTTTGTGTGAGTTTTGCTTCAAAAGTGATTATGGAAATCGAAAATAATGTGTTTGGAAAGAAGTCTCATGAAAAGGCCAGTCAAGGAACACCGAGGAATTCATGAGTTCTGAAGAAGAAAGTGATTGAAATTGAAAAAAATGACGATAAATTTGCTTACTTGTGGATGAAATATTATAATATGATGTGAATAAACTGAAGAAATAGTAATGTACCAGTGTTGAATAAAAATGAACATCAAAATACACATCATGTCCCACAGGAATCTACTCGCATTGATGTTAAACTGTGTCAGTTACTGTAGAAATATTAGGATTTCTTTGCACCATTCACCAAAGTTAGTTTTCTTTTTTTTTTTTAATTTTGATTTATGCTTGTTCAAAATATTACATAGTTCTTGATATATCATATTCCACACTGTGATTCAAGTAGGTAATGAACTCCCATTTTTACCCCGTAAACAGATTGCAGAATCACATCAGTTACACATCCATTGATTTACATATTGCCATACTAGTGTCTGTCGTATTCTGCTGCCTTTCCTAACCTCTACTATCCCCCTCCCCTTACCTCCCCTCCCCTCTTCTCTCTCTACCTCTTTACTGTAATTCATTTCTCCCCCTTGTATAATATTTTCCTTTCCCTCACCTCCTCTTGTATGTAATTTATATAACCCTGAGGGTCTCCTTTTATTTCCATGCAATTTCCCTTCTCTCTCCCTTTCCCTTCCTCCTCTCATCCCTGTTTAATGTTAATTTTCTTCTCATTCTATTCGTCCCTACTCTGTTCTTAGTTACTCTCTTTATATCAATAAAGACATTTGGCATTTGGTTTTACAGATTGGGTAGCTTCACTTAGCATAATCTGCTCTAATGCCATCCATTTCTCTGCAAATTATATCATTTTGTCATTTTTTAATGCAGAGTAATATTCCATTGTGTATAAATGCCACATTTTTTATCCATTCATCTATGGAAGTGCATCTAGGTTGGTTCCAGTCTTGCTATTGTAAATTGTGCTGCTATGAACATCAATGTAGCAGTGTCCCTGTAGCATTTTTTTTAGGTCTCTAGGGAATAGACTGAGAAGGGGAATACCTGGGTCAAATGGTGGTTCCATTCCCAGTTCTACAAGAAATCTCCATACTGCTTTCCAATTTGGCTGCACCAATTTGCAGTCCCACCAGCAATGTACAAGTTTACCCTTTTCTCCACATCCTCACCAGCACTTGTTGTTGTTTGAGTTCATAATAAATATCTGGAATGGAAAATGCTCAGGAGTTCACAACCTTGAAGGTGGTAGAGGAGTTTCCAAAAGTAAGGGACAGGGTAAATACCACAAACATGGAGCTGTGTCGGCCTTAAGACTTCTTGAGAAAATGCCTCTGAGGTTGGGCACTTGAAATATATGTTGTTGTCAGGAGCTTTAGCTTCCTTTGTAGTGAGACCATCAAAGCTGAGTCTGCATCTATGTGACCTGAAGAACATGGTTTTTTTATTTTCCTATAAACACGAGGCAGCAGTGCTGAATTCTCTCTTTGTAGGCAAACTGGGGCTACTGGGGGCTAAGTGTCTCCCCGTGTGGACTGTGAAGCCATTTGATCATCCTTCACATTTCGTCATGTTATTTGATGCTGCACTGAAAGTTTGGTATTTACTTTACGAAATAAAGGAGTTTAACTGCGATACAGTGCTGCAGGGAGTTCTGTCACGTGTTGTGGTCAGGATCGGCAGGAGAATGTACCAAGCAGGCTTCTATCACACATAGTTGCCCCCTTGACCATAGCAATATGATTCTGAACATTGCCCTGAAACCTCTCCATTCAACAAGATGCCTTTACATCCAAAGGTCTGCTAGCTGCACATGTCAGTCACAAACCATTTCTAAGCCAATGGCAGATCCACGTGGCCGCACCACAGATGTTTTTTCACACACCTACACTCTACTGCTCTTGGCCCACTACTCAGCAGGCTCCAACTTACTGGCATCTCTTTTCTACACCATTATCATGAAACTCAGTCAAACCAGACACTTTCTTTTATACTCATGATAAGCACCAGGACATCAAATGGTTTTCCAGTGCCAGCTGGTCATGGAAATTTCAAAAATTTCATGGTATTTTCTAGCCATTTTTCAAGGATGAAGTTGGAGGTACTGTGGGTTTCAATTCATTCAGGAACCATTAAATGTTGAGGAAGCTCATTTCAATGGAAGCTCTAGAGAACTCTCACAGGCAAGTCTTCCGAAAGAGTGGCCCAATGTCACATAAAGCCAGCCACATTGAGGTCTACAATGTGAGGTCCATGTGTGTTTGACTCTCAACTATTGCTTCCAAGTCTTTCAGAATATAATCAAGTGATATCCTCGCTGAGATTCCCAGTGCTCTGTGGAAAGCCACCCTGGGCCTAGATCTCAGTTTCCAAGGGTGACTCTCATGTGTGGCCTCCGAAAATCCCAACACAATTCATGGCAATACTTCTCTAAGGTCAGTTCCAGAACTCAGTCTCCAAGGGGAATCTCACAAGAGTTGAAACCCAGGTGGACACAGTCATCTTTTCCAACTGCCATACAAATGACCACAATTGAAACCAAAACACTCCCACATGGCCCTCATGTTTTTCCATATAGACACTCATCATAACCTCTCGCTGGAGGTTTCCATGAGGGGCGCAGACCAAGACACTGTCCAAAATAAGCTCCCTTGCCCCTAATTTGCCGAAAGTCAGGGTGGCCTACACACCCTTACTGTGAACCAGAACTGATCAAATAGGGATGTAGTTAATACTGTTCTGCTTTTCCAATTTGAGGCCTACTGACTGTCAGGTATAGATTCTTTATGTGATTTGGAGTCATCAGAAAACCCAAGCACTTCTACAGGGGTTCAAAGAACTCATTTGAACTAAAGGATCCTGATTCTTACTTGATGAAGGTCAGGAATCTAATAGAGGAAGGCAAGAGACTCATTTGCAATTTCTGTTTTGAATGCACACATGGAATCTATCTTTAGATGCATCAGGTGCTGAGAATCTAAGCCACAACCTCACACAGAACCAAGAGGCTGATTCAGACACATCCTTTTACAAAGCAATTAAGCAAAGAGCAACAGGTGATGCCCATTCATTTTCATTTGAAAACTGTTTTCTTCAGGCTTCACAAAGGGGTGGCCTGAGGCAAAGACCTTCCTGACATTTAGGGCAACAGAAAAACAGGTAAGCAAAAGACCCAAAGCAGGGTTTCTCCACTGAGACTTTCCTGGTCACACTGATATCTGAGTTTTCTGAGATGCTCCCCATTCACTTCAGCTATCAAGTACATGGTCATGTCACAGAGCTTGGAGGTTGTATGTATCTTGGACACAAAACCATGAGCCTATTCTGGAGAGTGGCCAGAATTCAGGAAGAAAACAGGATCTTAGGAAGATAGTAGGTTTTGCCCATCCAGAAGGCAAGCCGCGGTCCATTCATCAATTGGGCAGGATGAATGCCAGGAAGCTTTCTACTAGACAGGACACATCCATTAATTCATTCTCTTTTCTAATGTCTACAACCACAGACACAGTGGGATACACAGACATAGAAACACTCACATGTCAAACGACTTACTAGAAACAGTGCAATCCAAACCAAACAAACCGCATTTTCTACCTATTCTCAGAACATGTGACAAAACCACAAAACCACAACCATTCCCACAAAGGCACCTCCTTCCCCCAAGTAGGTCTGTGACTATCCAGAGTGTCCTCTGACTGGTGGGCCATACAATGTTCTCCCGAAATGTCCTGTCCTGACTCAGGTCTGGTCTCCTTGGCCAACTCTGTGAAGTTGTCAGGAGCCAGCGGTGAGCCACTACCTGCTTTCTCAGAAAAGGTCCCTCTTCAAAGCTCTCCTGGCCTTTGGCCATCCTCACATAGGTAGGTACCAAGAAAGACTGACCCTGTCCTTGGTAAAACCGAACAAGTGAGCCCACTGGGACTGGGACTGGGACTGGCTCTGGGTGCCTGTCTTCATGGATCCCAAGTTCAGAGAATTCCTTCACCAAGGAAGTGACGTAGGTCACTTCCTTCAGGAACTGAATCAGGTTACTGCCTTGGCAACCAATTTGTCCTAACAGTTGCTTCCAAGAGTCCAATGAGTTGGAGGCTGCCCCTACTTCCAGTGAAACTTTCACAATTTTGCATGGTATATCAACCATAGGCACCGAAAAAAAGCTCTCCAGATAGGCCTGGTTTGGTCCATCTTCTATACATTAAGAAAAGAAATGTTGATTCAGACACATCCCTTCATGCTAACCAGGTTGTTTGTCATGGAAGATGACTTTTGCTCTTTGACGTCATTCATAGCTGCCTACATTTAATCCTGGGATCATTTCTTTAATGACCTTGGAGGTTCTCAGCAAGTGGAAGATCCCCTAATTTCTGTATTGAAAGACCAACTCTGTCCCTGCTCTTCAGTAAAGTTAGATTGAGAGAACAGTGTATGGTCAGGGTTAATAACATGTTCCATTTGGGTTAGGAATCATTCTGCGGGATGAATTATGGTACTGGGAACGTGCGATATTTATAAGAATATAAGTGAATTATAAGTATGAAAACAGACATCTAGGTAATATTTGAAGCCCAGAATTGCATTGGACCCTTAGCTGGGATTCTTAGCTTTGAATTATATTCTGCACAGATGTCTCAGATAAATCGATATACAATGGCATAATTACTTGTACCTTGGTTTATTGAATGTTGAAGAGAACATCCAGTCAAAAAGGGATAATTTGTAGGATTAGTAAGATAGTTGGTAGGTTTTGAAAGAAGAGTGAGTATAGGATTTGGATAAAAAGATCTTTAGCTGTAGGGTTTCGGATAGAGTGAATGTAATTGTCAGCACATGTGGAGAGTCTGTCAAAAGGATGAACTGGGGAAAAAAGTAGGAATGCAGATATCAATTGACATTAGGATATCAGGCAAAGTATAAAGTGAGTGATAGAATTATACATTTTCAAAAGGCTTGAGTTTGAATATATAATCTTAGGAAGAAACAAACATGTAGTCACCAATAGGATGAACTTTTGAGAGCATTAGGCAACATGGACATGGATGTTTTCCGTAATCCATGCTCACTTTTCATTTAGGCTTTGGTACAAACATAAGTTTGACCTCTTCTTTCTGTGTGCAGAATACTACTGTGGTAAAATGTATATGTAGATCAGGTGACATGAGTATTTCTTCCACCATTTCTGGGAGCAATATTTTGAAGACGTATAAATTATTTTTGGAGGTAAAAATGGTGTACACTGTGTCTATAATTATAGAAATAATGCATGAATAGACCATACTGTAAATAAATATTATAACTGGTTCTAACTTTAAATAATGGATTGAATTGATATCTGAAAATATACAGAAAATCTTACATTGATATACAATCCTTCATTCCAACCAGTAATATATCTAATGGTTATATCAGCATTATGGTTTTTCATGAAGAATGTGTGAGTTTTGCTTCAAAAGTGATTATGGAAATCGGAAATAATGTGTTTGGAAAGAAGTCTCATGAAAAGACCAGTCAAGAAACCTGGAGGAATACATGTGTTTTGAAGCAGAAAGTGATTGAAAGTGAAACAAATGCCTATATATTTGTGAACTTGTGGATCAAATATATATCCTATGATGTGCATAAACTGAAGAAATAGTAATGTACCACTGTTACATAAAAATGAACGTCAAAATACACATCATGTCCTCTCCCACAGGAATCTACTTGCATTGATGTTAAACTGGGTCAGTTATTGTAGAAATATTAGGATAATGCCGCAGTCTTGCTGGGCACAATCAGGAGCCACTTGCCAAAAGAAACGAACTTTATTTTTAGAACCACACACGCCAAACAAAACAGCCTCTCAGGAAAAACCTTCAGAGCCCCAACTGCCACCACTGGCTCCCCAAAACCTCTCCCTCCCACATGAGCCTCTCTCCGCCTCCCACAATCCTCCTGCTCTTGAGGCCGATTGGCTGGGTCATGTGTGCAAAGTCAAAAAAAGTCCCCCAATGAGCAGTTTTGTGGTCTGAAAGGGCAGGGAAACAGCCCATTGAGCATCACCGCAGAGGAGCCAATCAGCTAGTTGTTGCTGGGGCCGCTGTGAGTCAATCATCAGCCGGCAGCTGGAAGTTTGCTGGCAGCAGGAATTTTGCTGGGGCCCCTTGGGCTGTGGCTCTCAACATCTTCCCCTCTCTGTTTAAACAACACGCATGTGGCTTAGGGACCGTGCCTGCCTTAGGTTGTCCAATAGTACATATGGTCTTTACCCTTTAAGTTGGTACCATTGCAATTGGATCTTACCCGTCACTGACTACCCGTCCAGTATAGAGCCACACCTGTGGAGAGGTCTTTGTACCAGCGGGGGTGGGTGAGGTTCTTTGCCTCACTTCTGTTGGCCCCCCCAAATTTTAGCTGGACGATCATGACACGCAGAAGGGAGGAAGATACACCAAGCCAATTGACGGCTCCTTTTGGAAAAATTGTACCACCGATGACATCATCAGCAAATATACCCCAACACTACGACAAGTCGCTGCACCAACAGATAGTTCACAATGCATTTAGGTGAGTTCACATGTGTCCAGGCAAGTTCTGCAAGCAGTACAGGGATGGCTATTGCAGAAGCTGTAAACTGGAATTATCTTTGATTTCACCTGCACTGGGATGAAGATAGGAACTCTGGCAATAATGTCTAAAGAAAAAAATTATGTAACATTCCAGAAGGCACTAAAACCAAAAAAAAAAAAAAAAAAAAAAACATATGTAACATTCCTGAAGGCACATCAAAAACCAAAATGGCCCAAAAAGCATTCATTGAGGATGAAGTCTCTCACCTTCCTCTGTAAGGTTCCTGACCTCCATAAAATGAGAATAGGGATTTATTGGGTCAAATGAGTTCTTCAAAACCCTGCAGAGGGTAGCCAATGGGTTATTGGGTTTTTTCATTACTCCAATTCACATCAAGAATCTATACTCCACAGACAGTAGGCCTCAAATTAGAGAAGCAGAGCAGTACTAAAGTCAGGGTTATTTGATCACTCCTGGTTCACAGAATGGGTCTCCAGGCCACCTTGACTTTAGGCAAATGAGAGGAAAGGGAGATTATTTTGGACACTGTCTTGGGCTGTGCCCCTCAAGGAAACGTCAAGCCAGAGGTTATGATGAGCGTCTATATGGAAGAAGATGAGGGCCATTTGGGAGTTTTTTGGTTTTCCTTGTGGTCATTTATGTGGCAGTCGGAAGAGATGACTGGGTCCACCAGGGCTTGAACTCTGGTGTGATTCCCCTTAGAGACTGAGTTCTGGAACTTACCTCAGAGAAGTATTGCCATGATTTGTGTTGGGATTTTAGGCGGCCTCCCATGAGAGTCGCCTGTTGAAACTGAGATCTAGGCCCGGGGTGGCTTTCCACAGAGCACTGGGAATCTCAGACAGAATATCATATGATATTATTTTGAAATACTTGCCAGACATAGTTGAGAGTCAAAACACACATGGACCTCACATTGTAGACCTCAATTGGCCTGGCTTCATGTGACTATTTGGCCACTCTTTGGAAAGCCTTGCCTGTGAGAGTTCTCCAGAACTTTCCTTGAAATGAGCTTCCTCAAAATTGAATAATTCCTGAAAGAATTGAAACAAATAATGCCTCCAACTTCATCTTTGTAAAATGGCTAGATAAATACCATGAAATTTTTGAAATTCGCATGATGAGGTGGCACTGGAGAACCTTTGATGTCCTGTTGCTGATCATTAGTGTACCAGACAGTGCCTTGATTGATTGGGTATAATGAAAGTGGTGTAGAACAGAGATGCCGGTTAGATGGAGACTGCGGAGTAGTTGGCCCAGAGTTGTGGTGTGCAGGTGTGTGATAAAATATTTATGGTGGTGCCATGTGGATCTGCCATTGACTTCCAAATGGCTTTTAGCTAACATGGTGCACCCAGCAGACCATTATATGCAAAGGCATCTTGTTATATGGAGAGGTTTCAGGGCAATGTTCAGAATCAGGTTGCTATGGTCAAGGGGGCAAGCGATGTGGGATAGAAGCCGGATTGGTGCGTTCTCCTGGAGACTCTGACCCACCACATATCACAGAACTCCCTCCAACACTGTGTCCCAGTTGAACTCCTTGTATTTCTTGAAGCAAATACCAAACTCCCAGTTCAGCACCAAGAAACACCATGAAAATTGGAGGATGACTAAATGGCTTCACAGTCCACATGGTTAGACACTTTGGCCCACTGGCCTCTGTTTACCTACAAAGAGAAAAATCAGCACTGCTGCCTCAGGTTCATTGGAAAATAAGAAACCATGTTCTCCAGGTCACATAGATTCAGACCCAGCTTTGATGGTTTCACTACAAATGAAGACAAAGCTACTGACAACAACATATATTTCAAGTGCCACACCTCAGAGGCAGTTTCTCCAGAAGTCTTTTTTCCAGCAGACCTCCATGGTTGTGGAGTGTTTACCCAGTTCCTTACTTCTGGAAACTCCTCTACCTGCTCCCAGGTTGAGAACTCCTGAGAATTTTCCATTCCAGATATGTATTCACAGATTTTCTTACTCTTCTCCTCTAATTGTGTCTCACTTGGGGCAAAGGTAATGTCAAGGCATTGTTCTAGGTGAGAGTGGGAAGATTATTGTGTAGCACATATTTGCATACACATTGGATACATTATCCTATTTTCCATTTGAAATACTGAATTCCCGACACTAACCCATACCCTACTAGACTCTGACTACTTATCCTAAAATGATGGAGAAAAAGAAACCTAACAGAATAGAAATACAGGCCTTTTGTAGGAGGCATGGTGTATACTTGGATTTTCCGTCTCCTTTATCAAGGATATGTGTTATGAATCTAGTCAACTTTTCATTGTAATATTTCTCCATGAGTTTTCAAAGTTAACACATATGTAAATTCCTGTCTCCTTTTCTCTGTAGCCTCTTTAGAACATGTATATTTTTATGCATATATAGACTCCTACCTGGTAACACACGTACATTCTTGTGAGCTCACTGACTTTGGAATATACAAATTATGAGAATAGATAACTTCCCCTAAATACTGATGGAACTGAAAATTCAACCTATGGGTGAGCTTCCTAGTGAACAACATCATACATAAATCCATGTTCAGTAAAATGAATATTTTTAGATATGTGGATGATATATATTTCATGATAAATTTTGATTGGCATATATATTGCTACATTTTATTGTTGTGTGTGTGTGTATATGTATATATATGTATATATATATATATATATATATATATATATATATATATATATATATATATATATATATTCACGAGATTTTCCAGATTTTCCAAAATATGAAATAAATGTGTCTTATTATACACTCCCTAAATTCATTCAAGTTCATGTATGTGGATTTAAAATCAACATTTTACATGATTATCATCAGTCTGGCTGGGCACAATTCAGGAGCCAATTGTCAAAAGAAACGAACTTTATTTTTAGAACCACACAAACCAAACAAAACAGCTTCTCAGGAAAAACCCTCAGAGCCCAACTGCCACCACAGTCTTCCCACAAGCCTCTCCCTCAACCACAAGCCTCCTCCTTTTGAGGCCGATTGGCTGGGTCACATGGGTGGAGCCAAAAAAGTCCACCAATGAGCAGCTCCGTTGTCTGAAAGGGCAAGGAAACATCCCATTGAGCATCACCACAGAGGAGCCAATCAGCTAGATGTTGCTGGGGCCTCTGTGAGCCAATCATCCACTGGCAGTCTGAATGGGCGGGGAAACAGCTCAATGAGCATCTGCAATGAGCATCACCACAGAGGAGCCAATCAGCTAGATGTTGCTGGGGCCGCTGTGAGGGAATCATCAGCCGGCAGCTGGAAGTTTGCTGGCAGTTGCAGGTTTCCTGGGGCCCCTTTGGCTGTGGCTCTCAACATCTCCCCCTCTCTGTTTAAACAACAAGCATGTGGCTTAGGGACCATGCCTGCCTTTGGTTGTTCAAAAGTACATATGGTCCTTACTGGAGAACCTTGGCTGTGGCTATCAACAGGATTTGTATGTACCATTCACTGAAGTTAGTTTTCAGTACTAGGAAACAAATATGTATTTCAGGTGGATAAATATTTCTGCGAAAAATCTTGTGAAAAGTTGATTATAAATCCACATACTTGAACATAAATGAATTTAGGGAGTGTAAATAAGATACATATATTTCATATTTTGAAAAATCTGGAGAGTGTGTGGGTGTGTGTGTGTATACACACACACACACACACACAGATATTAAAATGTAGCAACATATATGCAAATCGAAATTCACCATGAAATATACATCAATCACAGATCCAAAAATATTCAATTTTCTTAACAGGGATTTATGTATAATGTTGTTCTACTAGGAAGCTCACCCATTATTTGAATTTTCAGTTCCAACAGCGTTTAGGAGGAGTGATGTCTTCTCACAAATTGTATCTCCCAAGTCAGTCACCTCACAAGAATGTAGGTGTGACACCAGGTAGGATTTGATATGTGCATATAAAAATACATTGCTGTATAGGCTACAGACAAAGGGAGACAGGAATTCACATATTTGTTAACTTTAAAAACACATGGAGATCTATTTCAATTAAAAATAGACTGGATTTATAACACCTAACATTTATCATGCAAAAGGCAAGATCAACTATACACCATGCCTCGTCTGAACTGCTTGTATTTCAATTCTGTTTGAGTTACTTTTCTGCATCATATTAGAATTAGTAGTCAGAGTCTAGTAGGGTATGGGTTCGTGTCAGGGATTCAGTATTTCGAATGGAAAATTGGAAAATGAATCCAATGTGTATGCAAATATGTGCTACACACAAATAATTCCCACTCTCATTCAGAACAATGGCTTGAAATAACCACGCCCCATGTAAGAAACAATTAGAGGAGAAGAGTTAGAAAATCTGTGAATACATACGTAGAATGGAAAATGCTCAGTAGTTCACAACCTTTGAGGTGGAAGAGGCGTTTCCAAACCTTAGGGACAGGGTAAAACTCCACAAACATGGAACTCTGCTGGCCTAAACACTTCTGGAGATACTGACAATGAGGTTGGGTACTTGAAATATATGTTGTTGTCAGAAGCTTTAGCTTCCTTTGTAGTGAGACCATCAAACTTGGGTCTGCATTTTTGTGACCTGGAGGACATGAATTCTTATTGTCCAATGAACATGAGGCAGCAGTGCTGAATTCACTCTTTGTAGCTAAACTGTGGCCACTGGGGGATAAGTGTCTCCCCGTCTGGACTTTGAAATCATTTGGTCATGCTCCACTTTTCGTGGTGTTTCTTGCTGCTGCAGTGGGTGTTTTGTATTTGGTTCATGACATACAAGGAGTTAAACTGGGACACAATGCTGGAGGGAGTCCTGTAACGTATGGTGTGTCAAGGTCTGCAGGAGAATGCACCAACCAGGCTATTATCCCCCATTGCTTGCCCCCTTTACCATAGGAACTTGATTCTGAATATTGCCCTGAAAACTCTCCATGTAACATGATGCCTTTACATACAAAGTTCTGCTAGCTGCACCATGTCAGTCACAAGCCATTTGAAAGCCAATGTAAGATCCACATGACCCCACCACAGATGTATTGTCACACACCTGCACACAACTGCTCTAGGCCCACTACTCAGCAGGCTCCAACTTACTGGCATCTCTGTTCTACACCATTTTCATGAAACGCAGTCAATGAAGGCATTTTCTGGTACACTCATGATCAGCAACAGGACATCCAAAGGTTCTCCAGTGCCACCTGGTCATGGGAATTTCAAAATTTGGTGGTAGTTATCTAGCCATTTTTGAAGGATGAAGTTGGAGGCACTGTGGGTTTAAATTCATTCAGGAGCCATTAAATATTGAGTAAGCTCATTTCGATGAAAGCTCTGGAGAACTCTCACAGGAAAGGCTTCCCAAAGAGTGGCCCAAGGTCACATGAAGCCAGGCACATTGAGGTCTACAATGTGAGGTCCATGTGTGTTTTGACTCTCAACTATGGCTGTCAAGTCTTTCAAAATAAGATCATGTGATATCCTTGCTGAGATTCTCAGTGCTCTGTGGACAGGAACCCTGGGCTTAGATCTCAGTTTCCAAGGGTGACTCTCATGCATGGCCTGCTAAAATACCAACACAATTCATGGCAATACTTCTCTGAGGTCAGTTCCAGAACTCAGTCTCTAAGGTAAATCAAACCTGAGTTCAATCCCAGGTGGACCCAGTCATCTCTTCCAAATGCCACACAAATGACCACAATTAAAACCAAAACACTCCCACATGGCCCTCATCTTCTTCCATATAGACACACATCATAACCACTGGCTGGTGGTTTTCATGAGTTGCGCAGCCTAAGACAGTATCCAAAATAAGCTCCCTTGCCCCTCATTTGCCTAAAGTCATGGTGGCCTGGACACCCTTTAGGTGAACCATGAGTGATCAAAAAGGCTTGCTGTTAATACTGCTTCGATTTTCCAATTTTAGTCATACTGACTCTTGGGTTTAGATTCTTAATGTTAAATGGAGTCATGAGAAAAACCAAGCACCTCTGGGCTAACCTCTTCAGGGCTTTGAAAAACTCATTTGACCAAAAAGATCTTGATTCTCACTTGATGGAGGTCAGGATCCTTAGAAGAATTCGAGAGACTTCATCCACAATGACTGCTCTTTTGGCCATTTTGGTTTTGGATACACAAGAGATCTTTCTTTAGATCCCTCAGGTTCTGAGAATCTAGGCCACAGCCTCACAGGGGGCCAAGAGCCTGAATCAGACACATCCCATTCCAAAGCAATTAAGCAAAGAGCCACAGGTGATGCCCATTTATTTCCATTTGAAAACTGTTTTCTTCATGCTTCACAAAGGGGTGGCCTGAGGCAAAGATGTTCCTGACATTCAGTGCAACAGAACAATAGGTAAGCAAAATTCCCAAAGCAGGGTTTCTCCACTGAGACTTTCCTGGTCACACTGATATCTGAGTTTTCTGAGATGCTCACCATTCCCTTCAGCTATGTAGTACATGGCCATGTCACAGAGCTTGGAGGTGGTACATATTTTGGACACAAAACCATCAGTCTATTCTGGAGAGTGCCCACAATTCAGGAAGAAAACAGGAACTTAGGAAGATAGTAGGTGTTGCCCATCTATAATACAAGCCACAGTCCATTCATAAATCGGGCAGGATGAATGCTGAGAAGATTTCAACTAGACAGGACTCATCCATTGATGCATTTTCTTTTCTAATGTCTACAACCAGGGGCACAGTGGGATACACTGATATCCAAACACATGCCTTGTCAAACGACTTACTACAAACAGGTCCCGCCAAAACAAACAAACCGCCATTCCTACCTATTCTCAGAACATGAGACAAATTCACAAATCCCCACCCACACCCACAAAGACACCTCCTTCCCCCAAGTTGGTCTGTGACTATCTGGAGTTTCCACTGACTCGTGGGCCATAGTATGTTCCAAATAAATGGCCTTCCTGTCTCAGACCTGCTTTCCTTGTGCAACTCTGTGAATTTGTCAGGAGCCAGCAGTGTGCCACTACCTGCTTTCTCAGGAAAAACCCCTCTTCAGAGCTTTCCTGCGTTTTGGACATCCTCACATCAGTAGGTACCAAAAATGAATGTCTGTGTCCTTGGTAAATCCAAACAAGGAGACCACTGGGACTGGGACTGGACTGGCTATGGGTTCCTGTTTTCCTGGATCCCAAGTTCAGAGAGTTCCATCACCAAAGAAGTGATGTGAGGTCACTTCCTTCAGGAACTGAATCAGATCACTGCCTTGGCAACCTCTTTGTCCTAACAGTTGCTTCCAAGGCTACCATGAGAAAGAGGCTGCCCCAACTTCCTGTGACACTTTCACAAGTTAGAATGCTATATCAACCATAGGCACCCGGGAGCAGCTCTCCACACAGGCCTGGTTTGGTCCATCTTCTCTACATTAAAAAGAGAGAGGCTGATTCAGAAACAACCCTTCATTCTGACCATGTTGTTTGCCAGGGAAGATGACTTTTGCTCTCTCAGGTCCTTCATAGCTGCCTACATCTTCTCCAGTGATCATTTATGCATGGAACTTTGTGGTTCTCAGCAGGTGGAAGATCCCCTACATTCCTATATTGTAAGACCAACTCTGTCCCTGCTCGTCTGTAAAGTTAGATTGAGGGAACAGTGTATGGTTAGGGTTAATAACATGTTCGATTTGGGTTAGAAATTATTCTGCTGGATGAATAATTGTACAAGAATAATGAGGTGAAATGTATGTAGGAAAACAGAAATATAAGTAAAATTTGAAGCCCAGAAGGGGATTGGGCTTCAAGGGATTGTGATACTTAGCATTGGGATCAAGGGATTGTGATACTTAGCATTGAATTATGTTCTGCAGAGATGTCTCAGAGAGATCGATACACAATGGCATAAGACCCTGTACCTTGGATTATTGAATGTAGAAGAGAACATCCAGTCAGAAAGCGTTAATAGGTAGGATTAGGAAGATAGTCAGTAGGTTTAGGAGGAAGAGTGAGTATAGGATTTGGAACAAAAGTTTCTTAGCAATAGGGTTTCGATTAGAGTGTGAATGGAAATGTCAGCACATGTGAAGAGTCAGTCACAATGATGAACTGGGGAAAATATGTAGGAAAGCAATCAATAGAGACATTATGAAATCAGGAAAAGTATAAAGTGAGAGAAAGGATTAGATGTTTTCAACAGGGTTGAATTTTAATATATAATCTTAGGAAGAAACAAATATATTGTCACAAATAGGATTGATTTTTGAGAGCATTAGGCAACTTGGACATGGATGTTTTTAGTAATCCATATTCACTTTACATTTAGGCTTTGGTACAAACATAAGTGTGACCTTTTCTTTTTGTGTCCAAATATTACTGTGATAAAATGTATATGTAGATAAGGTGACATGAGTATTTCTTCCATCATTTCTGAGACCAATAATTTGAAGACGTATAAATTAGTATTGGGTTTACAAAGAGGTGTACCCTGTGTCTATGAATATAAAGAAAAAGCATGAATAGACTGTACAGTGAATAAATAATATAACTGGTTTCACTTTAAATCATGGATTGAATTGATATCTGAAAATATATAAGAAATATTATATTGATACAAAATCATTCATTCCAACCAGTTATACATCTAATGGTAATATTGGGGTTATGGATTATCATGAAGGGTGTGTGAGTTTTGCTTCAAAAGTGATTATGGAAATCGAAAATAATGTATTTGGAAAGAAGTCTCATGAGAAGACCAGTCAAGAAACATGGAGGAATACATGTGTTTCGAAGCAGAAAATGATTGAAAGTGAAACAAATGCCTATAATTTTGTAACTTGTGGATGAAATATATATCTTATAATGTGCATAAACTGAAGAAATAGTAAAATACCAGTGGTGAATAAGAATGAACATAAAAATACACATCATGTCCCATAGGAATCTACTTGCATTAATGAGAAACTGGGTCAATTATTGTAGAAGTATTAGGATTTGTATTCACGATTCACTGAAGTTAATTTTCAGTAATAGGAAACAAATAGTATTTCAGGTGGTTGAATATTTCCGAGAATAATCTTGTGAAATGTTGACTATAAATCCACATACATGAACTAGAATGAAATTAAGGAGTGTATAATAAGACACATATATTTAATATTTTAAAACATCTGGAGTGTGTATACACACACACACATTAAAAAGTAGTAGTATATATGCCAATCGAAATTCATCATGAAATATATATCATCCACAGATCGAAAAATATTCATTTTCCTGAACATGGAATTATGTATAATATTGTTCAACTAGGAAGCTCACAGAGAGAATGAATTTTCAGATCCCACAGTGTTTAGGAGGAGTGATCACTTCTCACAATTTGTATCTGCCAAGTCAGACACCTGACAAGAATGTACGTGTGATACCAGGTAGGATTCTATATATGCATATAAAAATAGATGTGCTGAATAGGCTACATAGAATGGGAGAGAGGAATTCACATATTAACTTTAAAAACACATGGAGAACTATATCAATTACAAATTGACTAGATTTATAACACCAACACTTTGTCACGCAAAAGCCGTGTCCAACTATACACTATGCCTCCTCTGATATGCTTGTATTTCTATTCTGTTTGAGTTATTTTTCTCCATCATATTAGGATTAGTAGTCAGAGTATAGTAGGTTATGGGTTAGTGTCAGGGATTCAGTATTTCAAGTAGAAAATAGGAAAATGAATCTAATATGCATGAAAATATGTGCTACAAAAAATATTCCCACTCTCATCCAGAAGAATGTCTTGAAATTATCTTCGCCCCTAGTATGACACAATTAGAGGAGAAGAGTTAGAAAATATGTGAATACATATCTGGACTGGAAAATGCTCAGCATTACACAACTATGGAGGTGGTAGAACAGTTTCCAAAAGTAAAGGACAGTGTAAACCCTCCACAAACATGGAGCTATGCTGGCCTAAAGACTTCTTGAGAAACTGCCTCTGAGTTTGGGTAGTTGAAATATATGTTGTTGTCAGGAGCTTAACTTCCTTTGTAGTGAGACCATCAAAGTTTGGTCTGCATCTATGTGACCTGGAGGACATGGTTTCTTATTTTCCAATGAACATGAGGCTGCAGTGCTGAATTCACTCTTTGTAGCTAAACTGTGGTCACTGGGGGCTAAGTGTCTCCCCATGTGGACTTTGAAGCCATTTGGTCATCCTCCACTTTTCCTGGTGTTTCTTGCTGCTGCACTGGGTGTTTTGTATTTGCTTCACGACATACAAGTAATTCAACTGGGAAACAGTGCTGGAGGGAGTCCTGTAACATGTGGTGGGTCAGGGTCTGCAGGAGAATGCCCCAACTTGGCTTCTATCCCACATTGCTTGCCCCCTTGACCATACCAACCTGATTCTGAACATTGCCCTGAAACCTCTCCATATTACAAGATGCCATTTCATATAATGGTCTGCTGGCTGCACGAAGTCAGTCACAAGCAATTTGGAAGCCAATGTAATATCCACATGGCCACACCACAGATGTATTATCACACACCTGCACACCACTGCTCTAGGCCCACTACTCAGCACGCTCTAACTTACTGGCATCTCTGTTCTACACCATTTTCAAGAAACCCAGTAAATCAAGGCACTGTCTGGTACACTCATGATCAGCAATGGGACATCCAATGGTTATCCAGTGCCACCTGGTCATTGGGAATTTCAAAAATTTTATGATATTTATCTATCCATTTTTCAAGAATGAAGTTGAAGGCACTTTGGGGTTTCCATTCATCCCGGAACCATTAAATGGTGAGGAAGCTCATTTCAATGAAAGCTCTGAGGAACTCTCACAGGCAAGGCTTCCCAGAGTGTGCCCAAAAGGTCACATGAAGAAAGGCCCTTTAAGGTCTATAATGTGAGGTCCTTGTGTGTTTTGACTCTTAACTGTGGCTGCCAAGTTTTTCAGAATAAAATCATGTGATATCCTTGCTGAGATTCTCAGTGCTCTGTTGAAAGCTTTCCTGGGCCTAGATCTCAGGTTTCAAGGGCGACTCTTTTGCATGGCCTCCTACAATCCCAACACAACTCATGGCAATACTTCTCTGAGGTCAGTTTCAGAACTCAGTTTCTAAGGGGAATCACACCAGAGTTCAAGCCCATGTGGACCCAGTCATCTATTCCAAACGCCACAAAAATGACCACATTTGAAACCAAAACATTCCCACATTGCCCTTATCTTTAACCATATAAACACTCATCATTAACTCTGGCTGCAGGTTTCCAAGAGTGGCACAGCCCAAGACAGTGTCCAAATAATGCACCCTTGCCCCTGATATGTCCAAAGTAAGGGTGGCCTGTTCACCCTTCTTATGAACCAGGAGTGATCAAATAGGCCTGCCATAAATACTGCTCTGCTTCTCCAATTTGAGGCCTACTGACTGTCAGGTATAGATTCTTTATGTGATTTGGCATCATGAGACAACCCAAGCAGTTCTGCAGGAATTTGAAGAACTCATTTGATCCAAAGGATCCCTATTCTCACTTGATGGAGGTCAGGAACCAAACAGAAGAAGTCAAGAGACTTCATCCACAATGACAGATTTTTTGCCATTTTGGTTTGGATGTACACATGGGATCTTCTTAAGATCTATCAGGAGCTGAGAATTTTAGCCACAGCCTCAAACAGGGCCTAGTGTCTGATTAAGACACATCCCTTTCCAGAGCAATTAAGCAAAGAGCCACAGGTGATGCCCATTCATTTCCATTTGAAAACTATTTCTTCAGGCTTCACAAAGGGGTGGCCTGAGGCAAAGACCTTCCTGACATTCAAGGCAACAGAAACATAGATAAGCAAATGGAGCCAAGCAGGGTTTCTCCACTGAGACTTTACTGGTCACACTGGTATCTGAGTTTTCTGAGATGTTCCCATTCCCTTCAGCTATCAAGGACATGGCCATGTCACAGAGTTTGGAGGTGGTACATATCTTGGACAATAAACCATGATACTATTCTGGAGAGTGGCCAGAATTCAGGAAGAAAACAGCAACTTAGGAAGATAGCAGGTGTAGCCAATTGATAAGGCAAGCCGCAGTCCATTCATAAATTGTGCAGGATGAATTCTGGGAAGCTTTCTACTAAACAGGACATATCCATTGATCCAATATCTTTTCTAATGTCTACAACCATAGATAACAGTGGGATACACAGACATAGAAACACTCGCCTTGTCTAAAGACTTACTAGAAAAAGTCGACTCCAAACCAAACCAACCACCTTTCCTACCTATTCTCAGAACATGAAACAAAACCACAAACTCACACCCACAACCAAAAAGGCACCTCCTTCCCAAAAATAGTTCTTTAACTATCTGGAGTGTCCTCTGACTGGTGGGCCATACTATGTTCCACTCGAAATGCCCTGTCTGGTCTCAGATCTTGTCTCCTTGGCCAACTCTGTTATTCTGGGAGGAGCCAGTGGTTAGCCACAACCTGCTGTCTCAAGAAAGGCCCCTCTTCAGAGCTCTACTGGCATTTGGCCATCCTCACATCACTAGGTACCACGAAGGTCTGACTCTGTACTTGGTAAATACAAACAAGTGAGCCCACTGGGACTGGGACTGGGACTGGCTCTTGGTGCCTGGCTTCTTGCATCCCAATTTCAGAGAGTTCCATCACCAAGAAAATGAGGTATGTCACTTTCTTTGGAACTGAATGAGGCCACTGCCTTGGCAACAACTTTGTCCTAACACTTGCTTACAATGGTCCCATGAGTTGGAGGGTGCCCCTACTTCCTGTGACAATTTGACTAGTTAGAACGGTATATCAAAATAGACACCATGGAACAGCTCTCCACGAAGGCCTGGTTAGGTCCATCTTCTCTACATTAAGAAGAGAGAGTCTGATGCATACACATCCCTTCGTCTTGTGCAGGTTGTTTGCCATGGAAGATGGCTTTTGCTCATTCAGGTCCTTCATAGCTGCCTACATCTTCTCCAGGGATAATTTCTACATCGAACTTTGAGGTTCTCAGCAGTTGGAAGATCACCTACATCCCTTATTGAAAGAATAGCCCTGTCCCTGCTCTTTTGTAATGTTAGATTGAGGCAACAGTGTATGGTTAGGGTTAATAACAGGTTCGATTTGGGTTAGGAATCATTCTGCGGGATGAATAATGGTATTGGGAACCTGCAATATATAGAAATATAGTGGTTAAATATAAGTATGGAAACAGAAATCTACGTAAGATTTGAAGCTCAGAAGTGCATTGGGCAATAGATTGGGACACGTAGCTTTGAATTACGTTCTGCATACATATTTCAGAAAAATCGATATACAATGGCATAGGACCTTGTACCTCGGATGATTGAATGTAATAGAGTACATCCACTCAAAAAGGGATAGTCGATAGGATCAGGAAGATAGTCAGTATGTTTCAGAAGAAGATAGAGTATAGGATTTGGACCAAAGTTCATTAGCAATAGGGTTTTGGTTAGAGAGTGAATGTCAATGTCAGCACATGTGAAGGGTCAGTCACAATGTTGAACTGGGAAAAATATGTAGGAAAGTAGATATCAATAGAGACATTAGGAAATCAGGCAAAGTATAAAGTGAGTGAAAAAACTAGACATTTCCAACAGTTTTGAGGTTGAATATATAATCTTAGGAAGAAACAAAAATGTGGTCACCAATAGGATTGACATTTGAGAGCATTAGGCAACCTGGATATGGATGTTTTTAGTAATCCATGTTCAGTTTCCATTTAGGCTTTGGTACAATCATACGTGTGACTTTTGCATTTTGTGTCCAGAATATTACTGTGGTAACATGCATATGTAGATCAGGTGACATGAGTATTTCTTCCACCATTTCTGGGAGCAGTATTTAGAAGACGAATAAATTAGTATTGGGCATACTAAGAGGTGTACCCTGTGTCTATGAATATAGAGATAATGCATGAATAGACCATATAGTGAATAAATAATATAACTGGTTCCACTTTAAATAATGGATTAAACTGATATCAGAATATATATAAGAAATACTATATTGATATGAAATCATTCCTTCCAACCAGTTATACATCTAATGGTGATATTATAGTTATGGTTTATCATGAAGTGAGTGTCAGTTTTGCTTCAAAAGTGATAAAGGAAATCAAAAACAATGTATTTGGAAAGAAGTCTCATGATAAGACCAGTCAAGAAACCTGGAAGAATCCATGTGTTCTGAAGCAGGAAGTGATTGAAAGTGAAACAAATGCCTATAAGTTTGCTAACTTGTGGATGAAATATATATCCTATGATGTGCACAAATTGAAGAAATAGTAATGTACCAGTGTTGAATTAAAATAAATTTCAAAATACACATCATGTCACATAGGAATGTACTTGCATTGATGTTAAACTGGGTCAGTTACTGTAGAAGTATTAGTATTTGTATGCAACATTAACTGAAGTTAGTTTTCAGTACTGCAAACAATATGTATTTCAGGTGGATGAATATTTCTGAGAATGATCTTGTGAAAAGTTGATTATAAATCCATATACATGAACATGAATGAATTTAGTGAGTGTATATAAGACACATATATTTCATATTTTGAAAAATCTGGAGAGTGTATATATATATATACAAAAAAAACACACACAGACAATAAATTAGCAATCGAAATTTATCATGAAATATATATCTTCCACAGATGCAAAATTATTTCTTTTAGAACATGGATTTATGTATAATGTTGTTCTTCTAGGAAACACACCCCTAGGTTAAATTTTCAGTTCCAACAGAGTTTAACAGGAGTGATCATTTCTCACAAATTGTATTTGCCAAATTAGCCTCCTCACAAGAATGTAGGTGTGATACCAGGTAGTGTTCTATATGTGCATTTAAAAATAAATGTGCTGAATAGGCTACAGAGAAAGGGAGAGAGGAATTCACATATTTGTTAACATTAAAAACACATGGAGAACTATTTCAATTAAAAATTGACTAGATTTATAACACCTACAATTAATCATGCAAAAAACAAGTCCAACTATACACCATGATTCCTCTGAACTGCTTGTATTCCTATTCTGTTTGTGTTATTTTTCTCCATCATATTAGGAGTAGTAGTCAGAGTTTATTAGGGTATGCGTTAGTGTCAGGGATTCAGTATTTCGAATGGAAAATTGGAAAATGACTCTAAAGGGTATGCAAATATGTGCTACACAAAAATGTTCACACTCTCATCCAGAAGATTGCCTTGGCATTACCTTAGTTCCAAGTAAGATACAATAAAGGAGAAAAGTTAGAAAATCTGTAAGTACATATCAGGAATAAAAAATGCTCAGGAGTTCACAAACTTGTAGGTGGTAGAGGAGTTTCCAATAGTAAGGGACAGGGTAAACACTCCACAAACATTGAGCTCTGCTTGTGTAAAGACTTCTTGAGAAACTCTCTGAGGTTGGGCTCTTAAAATACATGTTGTTGTCAGGAGCTTTAGCTTCCTTTGTTGTGTGACCATCAAATCTGGGTGTGCAAATATGTGACCTGAAGGACATTGTTTCTAATTTTCCAATGAAAATGAGGCAGCAGTGCTGAATACTCTTTTTGTAGTTAAACTATGGCCACTGCTGTGTAAGTGTCTCCCCGGGTTGACTGTGAAGCCATTTGGTCATCCTCCAATTTTCGTGGTGTTTCTTGCTGGTGCACTGGGAGTTTGGTATTTGCTTCATGAAATACAAGCAGTTCAACTGGCACACAGTGCTGGAGGGAGTTCTGTCACGTGTGGAGGGACACGGTCTGCATGAGAATGCACCAACCAGGATTCTGTCCCACATAGGTTGCCCCTTTGTCCATAGCAACCTGATTCTGAACATTGCCCAGAAACCTATCCATATAACAAGATGCCTTTACATATAAGGGTCTGCTGGCTGTACCCTGTCAATCACAAGGCAATTGGAAGCCAATGGCAGATCCACATGCCCCAACACACATGTTTTTTCACACACCTTCACACCACTGCTCAAGGCCCACTAATGAACAGGCTCCAACTTACTGGCATCACTGTTCTACACAATTTTCATGAAACCCACTCAGTCAAGGCACTGTCTGATACACTCATGATCAGCAACAGGACATCCAAAAGTTTTCCAGTGCCACCTGGTGATGGGAATTTCAAAAATTTCATGGTATTTATCAAGCCATTTTTCGAGGATAAAGTTGGAGGCTCTGTGGGTTTCAATTCATTCAGGAACCATTAAATGTTGAAGAAGCTCATATCAATGAAAGATCTTGAGAACACTCACAGGCAAGGCTTCCCAAAGAGTGGCCAAAAGGTCACATGAAGTCAGGCCCATTGAGGTATACAATGTGAGGTCCATATGTGTTTTGACTCTCAACTGTGGCTTTAAAGAATTTCAGAATAAAATCATGTGATATCCAGGCTGAGATTCCCAGTGCTGTGGGCAAAGCCACCCTGCACCTAGATCTCCCTGCACCACAATTAATACCTGAGATGTTGGTTGCATGGCCTAGTAAAATCCAAACACAATTCATGACAATACTTCTCTTATGTCACTTCCAGAATTCAGTCTCTAAGGGGAATCATACCAGAGTTCAAGCCCAGGTGGACCCAGTCATCTGTTCCAAGCGCCAAACAAATTACCACAATTCACAACAAAATGCTCCCACATGCCCCTTATCTTATTTCATGTAGACACTCATCATAACATCTGGATGGAGGTTTCCATGAGGGGCACAGCACAAGACAGTGTCCAAAATAACCTTTCTTGCCCCTCATTTGCCTAAAGTCAGTGTGGCCTGGAAATCCTGACTGTGAACCAGGAGTGATCAAATACGCCTGCCGTTAATACTCCTTGGCTTCTCCAATTTGATGCCTACTGACTGTGGGGTTTAGATTCTTTATGTAAACTGGATTCATGAGAAAACCCAAGCACCTATGGGCTAAACTCTGCAGGGCTTTAAAGAACTCATTTGACCCAAAGGATCCCTATTTTCACTTGATGGATGTCAGGAATCTTAGAGAAGAAGGTGAGAGTCTTCATCCACAATAACTGCTCTTTTGGCCATTTTGGTTTTGGATGCACCCATGGGATCTTTCTTTAGATCCATCAGGTGCTGAAAATCTAAGCCACAGCCTCACACAGGGCCAAGAGGCTGATTCAGACACATCCCTTTCCAAAGCAATTAAGCAAAGAGCAAAACACACACAGACATTATAAAGTGGCAATATATATGCCAATTGAAATTCATGATGAAATATATATCGTCCACAGATCCAAAAATATTAATTTTACTGAACATGGATTTATGAATAATGTTGTTCAACTAGAAAGGTTACCCTTAGGTTGAATTTTAAGATCCAATAGCGTTTAGGAGAAGTGATCTCTTGTCATAATTTGTATCTGCCATGTCAGCCACCTCACAAGAATGTATATGTGATACCAGGTAGGATTCTATATGTTTATATAAAAATACATGTGATGAATAGGCTACAGAGAAAGGGATAGAGGAATTCACATATTTATTAACTTAAAAAACACAAGGAGAACTATTTCAATTAAAAATTAACTAGATTTATAACACCTACCCTACATAATGCAAAAGGCAAGTCCAACTATACACCATGCCTCTTCTGAACTGCTTGTATTTCTATTGTGTTTGTATGCACTGTGGGTTTCAAGAACCATTAAATGTTGAGGAAGCTCATTTGAATGAAACTCTGGAGAACTCTCATAGGCAAGGCTTCCCAAAGAGTGACCAAAAGGTTAGATATAGCCAGGCCCATTGAGGTCTACAATGTGAGGTCCATGTGTGTTTTGACTCTCAACTATGGCTACCAAGTCTTTAAGAATAAAATCATGGGATATCTTGGCTGAAATTCCCAGTGCTCTGTGGAAAGCCACCCTCGGCCTTGATCTTAGTTTCCAAGGGCGACTCTCATGCTTGACCTCCTAAAATATCACCACAATTCATGGCAATACTTCTCTGAGTTCAGTTCCAGAAGTCAGTCTCTAAGGGGAATCACACAAGAATTCAAGCCTAGGTGGACCCACTCATCTCTTCCAACCATCACACAAATGACCACAATTAATACCAAAACACTCTCACATGACCCTCCTCTTCTTCTATAAAGGCACTCATCATAACATCTGGCTGGAGGTTTCCATGAGGGGCACAGCCCAAGACAGTGTCCCAAATAAGCTCCCTTTCCACTCATTTGCCTAAATTCAGGGTGGCTTGGACACCCTTCTTGTGCACCAGGAGTGATCTGAAAGGGTAAAATAAATTGAAATTAAAGTGTAAAAGTTGAAGTGTAAAAGACTGGGTTTTGTAAAGTTTCTAAGCTGCAAGCCCTGAGTTAAAATGTAAAGGACCAGGTATTGTTAAGTTCCTATGCTACATGCAAAACCTGAAATTCCTGTAGCTTGTAGTACAATTCCCGACTGCCCAGTAAATATTCCCCCTGACCGCCTGGTTATTTAATAACCTAGGACCCTGTGTGGCCTGGCACATAGGCATTGCAAGGCCTAAAGCAATCTGTTTGAATGTGTACCTCGCTTTAGAACTGACCTATCACTCCTGCCTCACCTGTTCCTGCCAGTGAATGAACTAATCATGTTTAGGAATTGTTGTTTGATTTTTCTGCGGTGTATGTTGATTTCTTAAAGGAGACTGTGATATATGTAAAGTCCCGCCCTCCCCAAAAAGTGTACTTAAGCACTGCTCAACCCCTGCTCGGGGCTCTGGGCTGCTCTCCCTTCTTGAGTGAGCACGTAGCCCCAGCATGCTGGATTGGATCCTCAATGAACGCCTTTTTCTGTTGCATGAGCCGCGGTCTCTTGGTGGTCTCTTCCTCCGACGTTCACCGGATCCTTACATTTGGTGCGTTGGCCGGGAATCACGCAGCATAGGACAAGGACACCCCAACAGACCCCTCTGGGGGTAAGTAAGGCGCTTCTTTCCATTTTTCCTTGCGATCGCTCAGAGCTTTTTGTTCAGGTTCCGTTTTTCCGTTTTTGGTTTGGGTTGGCAGAGTGGCTGCCAGCGGAGAACGTAAGTTCCCCCTGTCAGTGGTGGACAAACGTGTCCTAAAGCCACAGACCACGTCCTTGCAAGGGATGCCTTGGAGGACTCAGGGAGTGATGGATGTGCCCTCATTAGGTGAGGAGGGACGGATGAGCCCACATTAGGTGACTCTGCTGCCAACCCATCATATCTTGCTGGCTACTTTTTTCTCTCAGGTTGAATTCACTGTCTGGCTTTGTGGTCTAACCCATCAGGTTTTGCCAGTTACTAGGTTCTAATCTTTACTTCTGAACTCGTGTTAAATGTTACCTGTGTGTACATGTTTGTGTCACGTTTGTATTGTCCTTGTCTCTGTTTGAGAAACTCTCATTATGGGACAAAGCCATTCCATGCCTCTGTCCTTGAAGCCTTTCCTGGTCCCTGCCTCCAATCCGACACCGTCACCCAGGATCCTATCACTCAAACCTTCTACTCCTTCCCCACTTCCCTCCATTCTCCCTGAGTCACAAGATTGTAGATCTTGGGGTTGTGAACAAACGGGAGCTGCATGATGGTCTTTGTGTGTCTTTTTATCTGTGTATCTGTTAAATGTGATGGCATTGTTTGGACCGATGCAGAGTCCCGAGTTCCAACCTGCCTTACATATGTGGAAGTTACTTTAGCTAAATTTTAAACTAATGCTTCTCCTGTGAGGGACCAAAAGTCAATAGAACCGCCAGTTTTTCTGTTCTCACCTTTTGCACCTCTCTTAGCTGTGTTTTAAAGAACTTTGATAAACTTTACTCCCCTTTGTTAAGCAAGATTACGGAAGCAGTGATTTCTTTTCTTCCCGTAGTTGGCTTGAGCATGCCCACTGCAGAGGGAAATGTCTGGGGTCAAAGAACATTGATATCTCGCTTAAACTTTTCTCAAAACCCTGTCCTCATTATTAAATTGGCATTAATTGGCTTTGGGATGGGAACCAAGCCTTCAGTCATAAATTTTGACACCCCAGAGGGGACTTTAAATAAACCCCACTCTGCCCTCTTGGGGAAGCCTAGCACTCAAAACAACTGCAAGCAGAGGATGAAATTTTTGGGAGCTGACTACTGCAAAGTTGGGAGACATAGAATATGCCTGGTGCCTGGGGTCAAAGCAAACCAGAGGAACTAATCCTGTAAGTAAATGGTGAGGCTAAGGGACTCCCAGCAGCTGACAGAGCCATTTTGCTGTGGGGAACTCCCTTATTCCTTACGTGCACTTTAAGGATTTCTCCACCTCTGTTTACTTAACAAAAGGGACAATGAATGCATTAATATGTTGATATTATAGATTGTTTCTTGGGGATGATCTAGGGTGAATGTGTATCTAAAAATGATTTTTTTTTTTTATTTTAACCATCTCGTATCTGAATGGGTTTCTAAAGCATTGCACTATGTTACAGTTAAAAGTTGGGTTTAAACAATTGTTTAGTTTGATTTCAGGTAGTTCATGCTAGGAAACTTAAATACTTAGGATAAAAAATAATTAAAGAGTTTTAATTTTGAACTAGGCAGCCTGAAAAAATTTCACTAGATATACCAGTGCATTAACTTGGGAAGAGATAATAAATTATGATATGGTATCTATTCCCATCAGTGTGTAAGATTTTAAAAAAATGGTACTAAATTAAAACGTTGGTCTGGCTTATTGAAATGACATTAATTAGCAACAGTCTTGGAAATTTTTAAAGCTTAATTTCGGATACACATGGTAGTGTGTGGTTCTTTTTAAAAAATTTTCAGCCAATTTAATGTAACTTAATACTATTAGAAACTTCATAACAAAGAAAGGGGCTTAACGATCCTATAGAAACTTCTTCTGATGGTGGCTTTAATATTATCAAAAAATGATCCTATTTTCAGTTTTGTGTGAGCAAGTTTTTCTAGTGTAGAAAAATCTAAAGATATAAAATTTTGAGAATTACATCTTAAACTTGCATCAAAATTTTCAACATCCATACCTGGAAATTATGACTTATAGCTAAAATGCCTTAGGCCTGAGGTTTCTGCTACGAATTCCAGTCTTTTCAGTTTTCCAGACCTCAGCCAGGACTTAAGATGATATGCAAATAAAAGAAGCCTGCAGCATTCAGCAGGAGACAGATAAAAAAGAGTAAATGTGTCTTTTTACCTGAACTCAAACTAGACCTAACCAAAAAATTATATTATACGGTATTTACTAATTACTGGCCAGTCATCTTTTTTAGGACTCTTGCTTTTCTTAGATTCTGTTTTTTTTTTTTTTTTTTTGAGCTCATGATCTTGATTCTGCTGATGGGTTAATGTTTTCTGATCAGTTCTATTTTTGATCGACTCTGGAGTTTTTAGCATTTCAATGGAGATTTCACCTGAAAAAGCTACAAGGCTTTTACTATTGTGTTATGTGTTACATTTGTGTTACGTGTTGTATGTTGGTATGTCTGTATGTGTGTATGTCCATATATCATGCAGTGATATGACAATTGACAGATGAGGAGCACTCATGAAAAATTTAGAATGTATCCAAATGTCTTTGATTCACGTGATTCATATGTTTTAATTCAAATTGGGTAAACAGATAAAAATAAAGATGTCTTTAAAATTAGGCCTATAAGTTTTCTAGGTTTTCAAAAAGGCCCTAATAAAATGTAGATGTCTATAAAATAATCTGCCTAAATTCAGAAATTTACAAGTATTGTATTGAAATGTGAACAGAAAGAGGTTAGTAGATGAAAAAGAGAAACTAAAAGGTTCCAGATATAGATCTAATAGAGGAAAAACGTGTTTCTGGATAAGAGAGTCTATATGATTAAGTAATTAAAAGGGTTTAAGTAAATAATAAAAAAAGGTGTGTGTAACTTGGTTATATGTGTAAGTTTTGAGCAAGTAATCTTAAAAAATTAAACAGCTGGTAAAACAAGTACTGTTTTTATAAAATTGTGCCATGTTATTTCTTTAAAATCTAAACTTGTTTAATACAAAAACATCAATGTAATTGTGGTGTTAATGTGTTCATATCTTCCAGGTATACAAGTCTGTAAGGTAGAAGCTTCCAAAGACCATTGTATCAAGCTGGTGTTCTAAGGTTGTATGGTAATTCTAGGCTTAAAAGAAAAACATGTTGGAGATTTATGTATATCATTTGTGTTCTATAATTGGACTTGTTATCAATAAGAAATGTACAGTTCCATGTTACTTTTTACACTGAGATACAATCTAAAAGTATTTTTAACTTAATGAGAGCCAAATCTGTGAAGGTTTTATTGTAAACACAAAGGTAATGCCCATTCATTTCTATGTGAAAACTGTTTTCTTCAGGCTTCACAAAGGGGTGGCCTGAGACAAAGACTTTCCTGATATTCACGGCAACATAACAATAGGTAATCAAAAGGCCCAAAGCAGGGTTTCTCCACTGAGACTTTACTGGCTACACTGATATCTGAGTTTTCTGAGATGCTTGCCATTCCCTTCAGCTATCCAGTACATGGCCATGTCACAGATCTTGGAAGTGGTTCATATATTGGACACAAAATCATGAGCCTATTCTGGAGAGTGGCCAGAATTCAGGAAGAAAACAGGAACGTAGAAAGATAGTTGGTGTTGCCCATTGATAAGGCAAGCCACACTCCATTTATAAATTGTGCCGGATGAATGCTGGGAAGTTTTCTCCTTGAGAGGATACACCCATTGAGGCATTCTCTTTTCTAAAATCTACAACCACGGACACAGTGGGATACACAGACCTAAAAACACTCGCCTTGTCAAAGGACTAACTAGAAACACTCCACTCCAAACCAAACACACCCCCTTTCCTAACTATTCTCAGAACAAAAGAAAAAACCACAAACCCATACCCACAAACACAAAGGCACCTCCTTCCCCCAAGTAGGTCTGGAACTATCCAGAGTGTCCTCTGACCGGAGGGCCATACTATGTTCCCCAGAAATGGTCTGTCCTGTCTCAGATCTGGGCTCCTTGGTCAACTCTGTGAAGTTTTCAGGAGCCAGCAGTGAGCCTCTACCTGTTTTCTCCAGAAGGGCCCCTCTTCAGAATTTTTCTGGAATTTGGCCATTCTCACATAAGTAGGTACCACAAAAGACTGACTCTATCCTCGGAAAATCCAAACAAGTGAGAACACTGGAACTGGTGCTGGGACTGGGTCTTGGTGCCTGGCTTCCTGGAACCCAAATTTGGAGAGTTCCATCAACAAGGATGTGAGGTGAGGTCACTTCCTTTAGTAACTGAATGAGGTCACTGCCTTGGCAACCAATTTGTCCTAACATTTGCTTCCTAAGGTCTCATAACATGGAGGATGTCCCTACTACCTGTGACACTTTCACAAGTTAGAATAGTATAGAAACCATAGTCACCTGGGAACAGCTCTCCACAAAGTTTGGTTCATCTCCTCTACCTTAAGAAGAGAGAATCTGATTCAGACACAACCCTTCATCCTGACCAGGTTGTTTGCCATGGAATATGCCTTTTGCTCTATCATGTCCTTCATAGCTGCCTACGTCTTCTCCAGGGATCATTTCTGCATGGAACTTTGAAGTTTTCAGCAGGTGGAAGATCCCCTGCATTCCTGTATTGTAAGACCAAATCTTTCCCTGCTTTTCTGAACACTTAGATTGAGGGAACAGTGTATGGTTAGGGTTAATAATATGTTCAATTTAAACCAAAATACTCCCACATGGCCCTCATTTTCTTCCATGTAGACATTCATCATAACCTCTGGCTGGAGGTTTCCATAAGGGGCGCAGCCCAAGACAGTGTCCAAAATATGTTCCCTTTCCCCTCATTTTCCTAAAGTCAGGGTTTCCTGGACACCCTTCCTGTAAACCAGGATTGATCAAATAGGCCTGCCAGTAATACTGCTCTGTTTCTTCATTTTGAAGCCTACTGACTGTGAGGTATAGATTCTTTATGTGATTTGGAGTCATGTGAGAACCCAAGCACTGCTGCAGGGCTTTGAAGAACTCATTTGTCTCAAAGGAACCCTCTACTTACTTGATGGAGGTCAGGAACCTAACAGAGGAAGCAAGAGACTTCATCCACAATGACTGATCTTTTTGCCATTTTGGTTTTGGATGCACACATGGGATCTTTCTTTAGATCCATCAGGTGCTGAAAATCAAAGCCACAGCCTCTCTCAGAGCCGAAAGGATGATTCAGACACATCCCTTTCCAAAGCAATTAAGCAAAGAGCCACAGGTGATGCTCATTCATTTCCAATTGAAAGCAGTTTTTTTCAGGCTTCACAAACTGGTGGCCTGAGGAAAAGACCTTCCTGACATTCAGGTCAACAGAACAGTAGGTTAGCAAAAGGCACAAAGCAGGGTTTCTCTACTGAGACTTTACTGGTCACACTGATATCCGAGTTTTCTGAGATGCTCCCAATTCCCTTTATCTATCCAGTACATGGCCATGTCACAGAACTCGACAGAGGTCCATATCTTGGACAAAAAATCATGAGCCTATTCTGGAGAGTGGCCAGAATTCAGGAAGAAAACTGGAACTAAGGAAAGAAGTAGGTGTTGCCCATATAAGGCAAGCCACAGTCCATTCATAAATTGGGCAGGATGTGTGCTGAGATGCTTTCTACTAGACAGGGCACATCCATTGATGCATTCACTTTTCTAATATGTACAACCACGGAAAAAGTGGGAAACACAAACATAGAAACACTCGCCATGTCAAATGACTTACCAAAAACAGTCCACTTCAAAGCAAACATACTGCCTTTCCTACCTATTCTCAGAACATGATACAAAACTACAAATTCACACCCACACCCACAAAGGCACCTCCATTACCCAAGTAGGTCTGTGACTATCCAGAGTGTCCTCAGACTGGTGGGCCTTACTCTGCTCCCTCGAAATGGACTTTCCTGTCTCAGATCAGGTCTCCTTTACCAACTCTGTAAAGTTGTCAGCATCAATCAGTGAGTCACTACCTGCTTTCTCAGGAAAGGCCCCTCTTCAGAGCTTTCCTGGCATTTAGCCATCCACACATCAGTATGTACCAAGAAAGACCGACTCTGTCCTTGGTAAATCCAAACAAGTGAACCCACTGGGACTGGGACTGGGACTGGCTCTGAGTGCCTGGCTTCCTGGATCCCAAGTTCAGAGAGTTCCATCACCAAGGAAGTGAGGTAGGTCACTTCCTTCAGGAACTGAATGAGGTCACTATCTTGGCAACCACTTTATCCTAACATTTGCTTCCAAGGGTCCCATGAGAGAGAGGCTTCCCCTACTTCCTGTGTCACATTCACAAGATAGAATGGTATATCAACCATAGGCACATGTTAACAGCTCTCCACACAGACCTGGTTTGGTCCATCTTCTCTACATTAAGAAGAGAGAGCCTTATTCAGACACATCGCTTCATCCTGACCAGGTATTTTACCAAGGAAGATATCTGTTGCTCTCTCAGGTTCTTCATAGCTGCCTACATCTTCTCCAGGGTTTATTTCTGCATGGAACTTGAGGTTCTCAACAGGTGGAAGATCCCCTATCTACCTGTATTATAACACCAACTCTGTCCCTGCTCTTCATAAAGTTAAATTGAGGGAACAGTGCATGGTTAGGTTTAATAGCATGTTCGATTTGGGTTAGGAATCATTCTGTGAGATGAATAATGGTATTGGGAACCTCCGATATTACAAGCATATATAGGTGTAATATAAGTATGAAAACAGAAATCTAGGAAAGATTTTAAACCCAGATGAACATTGGGCCCTTGATTGGGATACTTAGCTTTGAATAATTTCCGCAAAGTTGTCTCAGATAAATCGATATACAATGGTATAGGACCTTGTACCTTGGATGACTGAATGAGGAAGAGATCGTCCAGACAAAAAGAGATAGTTCGAAAAGTTATTTAGATATAGGGTTTAGGTTAGAGAGTGAATGTAAATGTCAGCATATGTGAAGAGTCAGTCACAGTGATGAACTGGGGAAAATGTTTAGGAAAGCAGATATCAATAGAGACATTAGGAAATCAGGGAAAGTACAAAGTGAGTGATAGGATAAGATGTTTTTAACATGGTTGAGTTTGAATATATAATCTTAGGAAGAAACAAATATGTAGTCACCAATAGGAATGATATTTGAGATCATTAGTTAATCAGGACATGGATGTTGTTAGTAATACATGCTCACATTAAATTTAGGCTTTGGTACAATCATAAGGGTGTCCTTTGCATTTTTTGTCAGGAATATTACTGTGTTGAAATGTAAATGTATATCAGGTGACTACAGTATTTCTTCAACTATTTCTGAAAGCAACATTTTAAGACTGATAAGTTAGTATTGGGGACACAAGTACGTGTACCCTGTGCCTATGATTATAAAGATGATGCCTTAATAGACCATACTGTAAATAAATAATATAACTGGATCAAACTTTAAATAATTGATTGAATTGACATCTGAAAATATATAGGAAATCTTATATTGATATACATAAGTTCATTCTAACCAGTTATACATCTAATGGTAATTTTAGCATTATGGTTTATGATGAAGAGTGTGGGAGTTTTGCTTCAAAAATGATTATGGAAATCGAAAATAATATGTTTGGAAATAATCTCATGTAAAGAACAGTCAAGAAACATGGAGGAATACATATGTTCTGAAGCAGCAAGTAATTGCAAGTAAACCAAATGCGTACAGATTTGTGAACTTGTGGATGAAAAGTATTATCCTATGATGTCCATAAACTGAAGAAATTGTAATGTACCAGTGTTGAATAAAAATGAACTTCAAAATACACATCATGTCCCATAGGATTTTACTTGCATTGATGTTAAACTGGGTCAGTTACTGTACAAATATTAGGATTTGTAAGCACCATTCACCAAAGTCAGTTTTCAGTACTGGGAAATAAATATGTATTTCATGTGGATGAATATTTCTGAGAATAATCTTGTGAAAATTTGATTATAAATCCACATATAGGAACATGAGTTAAATTAATGAGTGTATAATAAGACACACATATTTCATATTTTGAATAATCTGGAGAAAAAATATATATATATACATATATATAGATACAAACACAGACATTAAAATGTAGTAATATGTATGCAAGTCAAAATTCATTATGAAATATATATCATCCTCATATCCAAAAATATTCTGTTTACTGAGCATGGATTTATGTATAATGCTGTTCATCTAGGAAATTCACCAATAGGTTGAATTTTCAGTTCCATCAGTATTTAGGGGCAGTCATCTCTTCTCACAATCTGTATCATCCTAAAACAGCAAGCTCACAAGAATGTACGTGTGATACCAGGTAGGATACTAAATATGCATAATAAATTTCATGAGATGAATAGGCTACAGAGAAAGGGAGACAGAAATGTACATATGTGTTAACTTTAAAAACTCATGGAGAAGTATTACAATAAAAAGTTGACTAGATTTATAACACATACACTTGATAAAGCAGAACGCAAGTCCTAGTATACACCATGCCTCCTATGTACGGCCTGTATTTCTATTCTGTTAGGTTTCTTTTTCTACATCATATTAAGATTAGTAGTCAGAGTCTAGTAGGGTATGGGTTAGTGACAGGGATTCAGTATTTCTAATGGAAAATAGGAAAATGAATCTAATGTGTATGCAAATATTTGCTAGACAAAAATCTTCCCACTGTCCTCCAAAACAATGCCTTGATATTTCCTTCGCCACAAGTAATACACAATTAGTGGAGAAGAGTTTGAAAATCTGTGAATATATATCTGGAAAAGAAAATGCTCAGGAGTTCACAACCTTGGAGGTGGTAGAGGAATTTCCAAAAGTAAGGTACAGGGTAAACACTCCACAAACATGGAACTCTGGTGGCCTAATGAGTTTTTGAGAAACTGCCTCTGAGTTTGGGCCCTTGAAAAATTTGTTGTTGTCAGGAGCTTTAGCTTCCTTTGTATTGAGACCATCAAACCTGGGTCGGCATCTATGTGACCTGGATGACATGGTTCCTTATATGCTATTGAACATGAGGAAGAAGTTCTGAATTTTCCCTTTGTTAGTAAACTGAGGACACTGGGGTCTAAGTGTCTAACCATGTGATCTGTGAAGCCATTTGGTCATACTCCACTTTTCGTGGTGTTTCTTACTGCTGCACTGGGAGTTTGGTATTGGCTTCACGTAATAAAGGAGAAAAAATGGGACACAGTGCTAGAGGGAGTACTCTCACGTGTAGTGGGTGAGGGTCTGCAGGAGAATGCACCAACCAGGCTTCTATCCCAAAAAGCTTGCACCCATGTCCATAGCAACCTGATTCTGAACATTGCCCTGAAACCTCTCCATATAACAAGGTCCCTTTACTTGTAAGGTTCTGCTGGCTGCAACATGTCAGTCACAAGTCATTCGGAAACCAATGGCAGAACCACGTGTCCCGAAGACAGATGTTTTATCATACACCTGCCCACCACTGCTCTGGGCCCACTAATCAGCAGGCTCCAACTTTCTGGCACCTCTGTTCTCACCATTTTCATGAAACCCAGTCAATCAATGCAATGTCTGGTACACTCATGATCAGCAACAGATATCCAAAGGTTCTCCAGTGCCATCTGTTCATGGAAATTTAAAAAATTCATGGTATTTATCTAGCCAATTTTCAAGGATGAAGTTGGAGGCACTGTGGCTTTCAATTTATTCAGGAACCATGAAATGGTGAGGAAGCTTATTTCAATTAAAGCTCCGGAGAACTCTCAGAGGCAAGGTTTCCCAAAGAGTGGCCAAAAGGTCACATTAAGCCAGGCCCATTGAGGTCTACAATTGAGGTCCATGTGTGTTTTGACTCTCAACAATGGCTGCCACGTCTTTCTGAATAAAGTCATGTGATAGCCTGCCTGAGATTCCCAGTGCTCTTTGGAAAGCTATCCTGAGCCTAGATCTCAGTCTCCAAGGGCAACTCTCATGTGTGGCCTCCTAAAATCCCAACACAATTCATGTCAATACTTCTCTGAGTTCATTTCAGTCTCTAAGGGGAATCACTCCAGAGTTGAAGTCCATGCGGACCCAGTCATCTCTTCCAACCACCACACAAATGACCACAATTAAACCAAAACAGTCCCACATGGCCCTCATCTTCTTCAATATAAACTCTCATCATAACCTCTTGCTGGAGGTTTCCATGAGGGGCGCAGCCTAAGGAAGTGTCCAAAATAAGCTCACTTGCCCCTTATTTGCCTAAACTCAGTGTGGCCTGGAAACCCTTCCTGTGAACCAGATGTGATCAAATAGGCCTGCCATTAATACTGCTCTACTTCTCCAATTTGAGGCCTACTCTCTGTGGGGCATAGATTCTTTATGTGAATTGGGGTCATGAGAAAATCAAGCACCTATGGGCTACCCTCTGCAGGGCTTTGAAGAACCCATTTCAGTGAGTCGAGGAATTGGACCAAATGTTCTTTAGATATAGGGTTTTTGTTAAAGAGTGAAAGTAAATGTCAGCATATTTGAAGAGTCAGTCACAGTGATGAACTGGGGAAAATGTGTAGGAAATCACATATCAATAGAGACATTAGGAAATCAGGCAAAGTACAAAGTGAGTGATAGGATAAGACATTTTTAACAGGGTTCAGATTCAATATTTAATCTTAGGAAAAAACAAATATGTAGTCACCAATAGGAATGATATTTGAGATCATTAGTTAATCAGGACTTGGATGTTGTTAGTAATACATGCTCACTTTCAATATAGGCTTTGGTACAATCATAAGTGTGTCCGTTGCATTTTGTGTCAGGAATATTACTGTGATAAAATGTGTATGTATATCAGGTGACTAGAGTATTTCTTCCACCAATTCTTAAAGCAATATTTTAAAGACTTATAAATTAGTATTGGGGATACAAATAGGTATACCATCGGTCTATGAATACAGAGATGATGCCTTAATAGACCATACTGTGAATAAATAATATAACTGGTTCAAACTTTAAATAATGGATTGAATTGATATCTGAAAATATATAGGAAATTTTATATTGATATACATAAATTCATTCTAACCAGTTATACATCTAATGGTGATATTAGCATTATGGTTTATCATGAAGAGTGTCTGAGTATTGCTTCAAAAATGATTATGGAAATCAAAAATAATGTGTTTGGAAAGAATCTTATGAAAAGAACAGTCAAGAAACATGGAGGAATACATGTGTTCTGAAGTAGGAAGTGATTGAAAGTGAACCAAATGCCTATAAATTTGTGAAATTGTGGATGAAAGGATATATCCTATAATGTCCATAAACTGCAGAAATAGTAATGTATCAGTGTGGAATAAAAATGAACTTCAAAATACACATCATGGTCCCATAGGTGTCTACTTGCATTGATGTGAAACTGGGTCAGTCACTGTGGAAATATTACGATTTGTATGCACCATTCACTGAATTTAGTTTTCAGTACTAGGAAATAAATATGTATTTAAGGTGGATGAATATTTCTAAGAATTATTTTGTAAAAATTTGATTATAAATCCACATACACACACATGAGTGAATTTAGAAAGTGTATAATAAGACACATATATTTCATATTTTGGAAAATCTAAAGAGTAGATATCTATATCTAGATAGATAGATAGATAGATAGATAGATAGATAATTAGATACTCACATACACAGACATTAAAATGTAGCAATATATATGCCATTCGAAAATCATAATAAAATAGATATCATCCACGTATCCAAAAATATTCGTTTTACTGAACATTTATTTATGCATAATACTGTTCGTCTAGGAAATTCACCCATAGGTAGAATTTCCAGTTCCATCATTATTTAGAGGGAGTGATCTCTTCTCACAATTTGTATCTTCCAAAATAAGCAAGCTCACAAGAATGTACATGTGATACCAGGTAGAATTCTAAAGATGCATTAAAAAATACATGTGATGAATAGGCTACAGAGAAAGTGAGACAGAAATTTACATATGTGTTAATTTTAAAAACTCATGGAGAAGTATTACAATGAAAAGTTGACTAGATTTATAACACATACCATTGATAAAGCTGAAGGCAAGTCCAAGTATACACCATGACTCCTATGAAAGGCCTGTATTTCTATTCTGTTAAGTTTCTTTTTCTCCATCATATTTTGATTAGTACTCAGAGTCTAGTAGGGTATGGGGTAGGTTCAGGAATTCAGTATTTCAAATGGAAAATAGGAAAATGAATCTAATGTGTATGCAAATATGTGCTACACAAAAATCTTCCCACTCTCATCCAGAACAATGCTTTGACATTACCTTCGCCCCAAATAAGACACAATTAGTGGAGAAAAGTTAGAAAATCTGTGAATACATATGTGGAAAGGAAAATGCTCAGGAGTTCACAAACTTGTAGGAAGTAGAACGGGTTACAAAAAGAGAGAGGGTAAACACTCCACAAACATGGAGCTCTGCTAGCCTTTTTGAGAAACTGCCTCTGAGGTTGGGCAGTTAAAATATATGTTGTTGTCAGGAGCTTTAGCTTCCTTTGTAATGAGACCATCAATTCTGGGTCTCCATCTATGTGACCTGGATGACATGGTTTTTTATTTTCTAGTGAACATGAGGCAGCAGTGCTGAATTCTCTCTTTGTAGGTAAACTTTGGCCACTGGGGTCTAAGTATCTAACTGTGTTGTCTGAAAAGCCATTTGGACATTATCCACTTTCGTGGTGTTTTTTACTGCTGCACTGTGAGTTTGGTATTGGCTTCACGAAATACAAGGAGTTCTACTGGGACTCAGTGCTGGAGGATGTACTCTCACGTGTGGTGGGTTACTAAAATGCACCAGTGGGGCTTCAATCCCACATAGCTTTTCAACTTGACAATAGCAACCTGATTCTGGACATTGCCAGGAATCCTCTCCATATAATAAGATGCCTTTACATACAGTCTGCTGGCTGTACCATGTCAGTCACAAGTGATTTCTAAGCGAATGGCAGATCCACGTGGCCCCACCAGAAATGTTTTTTTCACACACCTACACTCCACTGCTCTAGGCCCACTAGTCTGCAGGCTCCAACTTTCTGGCATCTATTTTCTACACTTTTTCCATGAAACCCAGTCAATCAAGGCACTGTCTGGTACAATCATGATCAGCAACAGGACATCCAGAGGTTCTCCAGTGCAACCTGGTCATGGTAATTTCAAAAAATTCATGGTATTTATCTAGATATTTTTCAATAATGAAGTTGGAGGCACTGTGGGATTCAATTTATACAGGAACCATTAAAAGGTGAGGAATCTCATTTCAATGAAAGGTCTGGATAACTCTCACAGGCAAGGCTTCCCAAAGAGTGGGCAAAAGGTCACATGAAGCCAGGCCCATTGAGGTCTACAATGTGAATTCCATGTGTGTTTTGACTCTCAACTATGGCTGACAATCTTTCAAAATAAAATCTTGTGATATCCTGGCTGAGATTCCCAGTGCTCTGTGGAAAGTCACCCTGGGCCTAGATCTCAGTTTCCAATGGCGAATCTCATGCGTGGCCTCCAAAAATCTCAACACAATTCATGGCAATACTTCTCTGAGCTCAGTTCCACAACTCAGTCTCTAAGGGGAATCACAACAGAGTTCAAGCCCAGGTGGACCCAGGCATCTCTTCCAATTGCCACACAAATGACGACAATTAAAACCAAAACACTCCCACAGGGCCCTCTTCTTCTTTTATATAGACACTAATCATAACCTCTAGCTGGAGGTTTCCATGAGGGGCACAGCCCAAGACAGTGTCAAAAATAATCTCACTTGCCCCTCATTTGCCTAAAGTCAGGGTGACCTGGACAACATTCCTGTGAAACAGAAGTGATCATATAGGACTGCTGTTAATACTGCTCCACTTCTCAAATTTGAGGCCTACTGACTGTGGGGTATAGATTCTTTGTGTGAATTGGAGTCATGAGAAAACGCAAGCACCTATTGTCCAGCCTCTGCAGGGCTTTGAAGAACTCATTTGACACAAATGATCCCTATTCTCACTTGATGGAGGTCATTAATATTACAGAGGAAGGCGAGAGGCTTTATGTACAATGACTGATCTTTTTTTCCATTTTGGTTTTGGATGCCCACATGGGATCTTTCTCTAGATACATCAGGTGCTGAAAATCTAAACCACAGGCTCACACAGGGCCAAGAGGCTGATTCAGACAAATCCCTTTCCAAGCAATGAAGTAAAAAGCCACAGGTGATTCCCATTCATTTCCATTTGAAAACTCTTTTCTTCAGGCTTCACTAAGGTTTGGCCTGAGGCAAAGACCTTTCTGACATTCAGAGCAACAGAACAATAGGTAATCAAAAGCCCCCAAGCAGGGTTTCTCCTAGGAGACTTTCCTGGTTACTCTGATATGTGAGTTTTCTGAGATGCTCCCCATTCCCTTCAGCTATCCAGTACATGGCTATGTCACAGAGCTTGGAGGTGGTACGTATCTTGTACAAAAATACATGATACTAATCTTTAGAGTGGCCAGAATTCAGGAAAAAAATGAGAACATAGGTAGATAGCAGGTGTTGCCCATGGATAAGGCAAGCCTCAGTCCATTCATTAATTGGGAAGGATGCATACTGGGAAGTTTTCTACTAGACAGGACACACCCAATGAGCTATTTTCTTTTCTAATATCTACAAAGAAAAACACAGTGGGATACACAGACACAGAAACAGTCTCCTTGTCAAATGACTTACTAGAAACAGTCCACTCCATACCAAACAAACCTCCTTTTTTACCTATTCTCAGATCATGAGAAAAAACCACAAACACAAACCAACACCCACAAATGCACCTCCTTCTTCCAAGTAGGTCTGTGACTATCTGGAGTGTCCTCTGACTGGTAGGACATACGATGTAACCCAGAAATGGCCTTTCTGTCTCAGATCTGGTCTCCTTCGTCAAATCTGTGGATTTATAAGGAGGCAGTGGTGAGCCAATTCCTATGCTCTCAGGAAAGACCCCTCTTCAGAGCTTTCTTGGTATTTGGCAACCCTTACATCAGTAGGTACCAAGAAAGACTGACTCTGTCCTTGGTATATCCAAAGAAATGAGCCCACTGTGACTGCGACTGGGACTGGCTCAGGGTGCCTGGCTTCCTGGATCACAAAATTCAGAGACCTCCATCACCAAGGAAGTGAGGTGAGGTCACTACCTTCAGAAAATGAATGAGGTCACTGTCTTGGCCACCACTTTGTCCTAACAGTTTCTTCCTATTGTCTCCTGACATGGAGGCTGCCCTACTTCCTGTGATACTTTCACATGTTAGAATGGTATAGAAACCATAGTCACCTGGGAACAGCTCTCCACACAGGCCTGGTTTGGTCCATCTTCCCTACATTAAGAATAGAGAGGCTGACTCAGACACATCCTTTCATCCTGACCATGTTGTTTGCCATGGAATATGACTTTTATTCTCTCAGGTCCTTCATAGCTGCCTGCATCTTCTCCAGGGATAATTTCTGCATGGATTTTGAGGTACTCAGCAGGTGGAAGATCTCCTAACTTCCTGTATTGTAATACCAACTTTGTCCCTGCTCTTCTGTAAAGTGAGATTGAGGGAATATTGTATGGTCAGGTTTAATAGCATGTTCGATTTGGGTTGGAAATCATTCTGCTGGATGAATAATTGTATTGGGAACCAGCGATATTTATAAGAATATAGAGGGAAAACATAAGTATGAAAACAGAAATCTAGGTAATATTTGAAGCCCAGAAGGATTTGGACCCTTGATTGGGATCCTTAGCTTGAGTTATGTTTTACACTGAGGTCTCAGTTAAATTGATATACAATGGCATAAGACCCTGTACCTCAGATGATTAAATGTAGAAGAGAACATCCAGTCAAAAAGGGATTGTGTGTAGGATTAGGAAGATAGTCAGTAGGTTTAGGAGGAAGAGTGAGTCTAGGATTTGGACCAAATGTTCTTTAGCAATAGGGTTTTGGTTAGAGAGTGAATATAAATGACACCATATGTGAAGAGTCAGGCACAATGATGAACTGGGGAAAATATGTAGGAAAGCAGACATCAATAGAGACATTAGGAAATCTGGCAAAGTATAACATGATAGGATTAGAGATTTTCAACAGGGTTGAGGTTGAATACATAATCTTAAGAAGAAACAAATTTGTAGTCACCAATAAGATTGACATTTGAGAGCATTAGGCAACCTGGACATGGATATATTTAGTAATCCATGTTCACATTCCATTGAGGCTTTGGTACAATCATAAGGGTGACCTTCGCATTTTGTGTCCAAAATATTACTGTGATAATATGTATATGAAGATCAGGTGACATGAGTATTTCTTCCACCATTTCTGGGGGAAATATTTTGAAAAGATATAAATTAGTACTGGGGATACTAATAGGCTTACCCTGTGTTGATGAATATAGAGATGATGCATTAATAGACCATAATGTGAATAAATTATATGACTGGTTCCAAATTTAAATAATGGATTGTATTGATGTCTGAAAAAATAGAAGAAATCATTTATTGATATACATACATTCATTTCAACCACTTACATATCTAATGGTTATTTTAGGGTTACCGTTTATCATGAATAGTGAATGAGTTTTGCTTCAAAAATGATTATGGAATCGAAAATAATGTGTTTAGAAAGAAGTCTAGTGAAAAGACGAGTCAAGAAGCATGGAGAAATATAAGTGTTCTGAAGGAGGAAGTGATTGAAAGTGAACCAAATGTTTATAAATTTGTGAATTTGTGAATGAAAGGATATATTTTATGATGTCTATAAACTGAAGAAATAATAACGCACCAGGTTTGAATAAAAATGAACTTTAATAAACACATCATATCCAATAGGAATCTACTTGCATTGATGTTAAACTTGGTCAGTTACTGTAGAAATATTACGATTTGTAAGCACCCTTCCCTGAAGTTAGTTTTCAGTACTAGGAAACAAATATGTATTTCAGTGGATGTATATTTCTGAGAATAAACTTGTTAAAAGTTTATTATAAATCCACATATATGAATATGAATGAATTCAGGCGGTGTATAAGAAGACACATATATTTCATATTTTGGTAAATCTGGAGAATATATATATATATATATATATATATATATATATATATATATATATATAGACACACAAACACACACACATTATAATGTAGCAATATATATGCCAATTGAAATTCATCATGAAAAATAACTCATCCGCATATCCCAAAATATTCATTTTACTGAACAGTAATATATGTATAGTGTTGTTCATCTAGGAAGCTCACTCATGGGTTGAATTTTCTGTTAAAACAGCGTTTAGGAGGAGTGATCTCTTCTCACAATTTGTATCTGCCAAGTCAGCCACCTCACAAAAATGTACATGTGAAACCAGGTAGGATTCTATTTGTGCATATAAAAATACATTTGCTTAATAGGCTACAGAGAAAGGGAGACAGGAATTCACATACTTCTTAACTTTAAAAACACATGGAGAATTATTTCAACAAATAATTGACTAGATTTATAACTCCTACCTTATATCATGCAAAAGGTAAGTCCAACTATACACCATGCTTCCTCTGAAATGCTTGTATTTCTATTCTGTTTGGGTTATTTTTCTCCATTATATTAGGATTAGTAGTCAGAGTTTAGTAGGGTATGGGTTAGTGTCAGGGATTCAGTATTTCAAACAGAAAATTGTAAAATGAATCCAATGTTTATGCAAATATGTGCTAAACAAAATCTTCTCTCTCTCATCCAGAACAATGACTTGACATTCCCTTCGCCCCAAGTAAGTCAGAATTAGAGGAGAAGAGTTAGAAAATCTGTGAATATATATTTAGAATGGAAAATGCTCAGGAGTTCACAACCTTGGAGTTGATAGAGCAGTTTCCAAAAGTAAGTGACATGGTAAACACTCCACAAACATGGAGATCTGCTGGCCTAAACACTTCTTGAGAAATTGCCTCTGAGCTTGGGCACTTGAAATATATGTTGTTTTCAGGAGCTTTAACTTCCGATGTAGTGAGACCATCAAAGCTAGGTCTGATTCTATGTGACCAGGAGGACATGGTTTCTTATTTTCCAATGAACATGAGGCAGCAGTGCTAAATTCTCTCTTTGTAGCTAAATTGTGGCCACTGGGGCTAAGTGTCTCCCCATGTGGACTGTGAAGCCATTTGGTCATCCTCGACTTTTCGTTTTGTTTCTTGCTGCTGCACTGGGAGTTTGGTATTTGCTTCACGAAATACAAGGAGTTCAAGTGAGACACAGTGCTGGAGGGAGTTCTGTCACGTGTGGTGGGTCAGTGTCTGCATGAGAATGCACCAACTAGGCTTCTATCCCACATAGCTTGCCCCTTGACCATAGCAACCTGATTCTAAACATTGCCGTGAAAAATCTCCATATAACAAGATGCCTTTATATAGAAGGGTCTGCTGGCTGCACCGTGTCTGTCTCAAGGCATTTGAAAGTCAATGGCAGATCCACATGGCCCCACCAGAGATGTTTTGTCACACACCTGCACACCACTGCTCTAGGCCCACTACTCAGCAGGCTCCAACTTACTGGCATCTCTGTTCTAAACGATTTTCATGATACCTAGTCAATCAAGGCACTGTCTGGTATACTCATGATCAGCAACAGGACATCCAATGGTTCTCCAGTGCCACCTGGTCATGAGAATTTCTAAAACTTTATGGTATTTATCTAACTATTTTTCACAGATGAAGTTGTTGGTACTGTGGGTTTCAATTCATTCAGGATCCATTAAATGTTGAGGAAGCTCATTTTAATGAAGGATCTGGAGATCTCTCACAGGCAAGGCTTCCCAAAGAGTGGCCAAATTGTCACATGAAGCCAGGACCATTGAGGTCTACAATGTGAGGTCATGTGTGTTTTGACTCTCAACGATGGCTGCCAAGTCTTTAAGAATAAAACCTGTGATATCCTAGCTGAGATTCCCAGTGCTCTCTGGAAAGCCTCCCTGGGCCTAGACCTCAGTTTCCAAGGGCGACTCTCATGTGTGGCCTCCTGAAATCCCAACAACATTCATGGCAATACTTCTCTGAAGTTAGTTCCAAATCTCATTCTCTAAGGGGAATCACATCAGAGTTCAAGCCCAGGTGGACCCAGTCATCTCTTCCAACTACCACACAAATGACCACAATTAAAACCAAAACACTCCCACATGGTTCTCATCTTCTTCCATATAGACACACATCATAACCTGTGGATGGAGTTTTCCATGAGGGGCACAGCCAAACCAGTGCCCAAAATAAGCTCCCTTGCCCCTCATTTGCCTAACGTCAGGGTGGATTGGACATGCTTCCTGTGAACCAGGAGTGATCAAATAGCCCTGCCGTAAATGCTCCACTTCTCCACTTTGAGGCCTTCTTACTGTGGGGATTATATTCTTCTTTTTCTAAATTTTTTTGGAAATTTAATTGGAAAGTTAAAAAAAATTGTTTTGCAGAATGTTAAATTTCTAATGGCAAAGCCTTCACCTTGTTTGTGAAGAAAACCTTGATGCCTTGCCAATCTGGTAACATGGAGACACTCAAAATTTTCTGTTACATACTACATGGATGAATGGCTATAGCACATAGTTTTTTAAAACTGAAAGGCAGATACCAGCAAGTAAGATAACAAATAAAAGACAATTTTATTAAAAAATAAAGTTGTTAAATGACTCAAATATTGGAAATTCAATTCTTTTTATTTTTGGTTGTTCAAAACATTATAAAACTCATGATATATCATCTTTCATACATTTGACTCAATTGGGTTATGAACTCCCATTTTTACCCCAAATACAAATCGTAGAATCGCATCAGTTACACACTCACGTTTTTACATAATAGCATACTAGTTATTGTTGTATTCTGCTACCTTTCCTATCCCCTACTATTCCCCCTCCCCTCCCATCTTCCCTCTCTACCTCACTGCTGTTGTTTAATTCTCTCCCTTGTTTTCCCCTCTTTAGCCTCACAACCTCTTATATGTAATTTTGTGTAACATTGAGTAGTCTCCTACCATTTCCATATGCTTTTCCTTCTCTCTCCCTTTCTCTCCCCCCACTCATCTCTGTTTAGTTTTAATATTTTTCTCATGTTCTTCCTCCCTGTTCTGTTCTTATTTGCTCTCTCTATATAAAAGGAAACATTTGGCATTTGTTTTTTAAGGATTGGATAGATTCGCTTAGCATAATCTATTCTAATGCCATTCATTTCCCTGCAAATTCTATGATTTTGTCATTTTTCAGTGCTGTGTAATACTCCATTGTGTATAGATGCCACATTTTTATTATCCATTCGTCTATTGAAGGGCATCTAGGTTGGTTCCAAAGTCTAGCTATTGTGAATTGTGCCGCTATGATCATCGATGTGGCAGTATCCTTATACTGCTCTCTATTAACATCCTCAGGGAAGAGTCTGAGAAGGGCGATATCTCGGTCAAATGGTGGTTCCATTCTCAGCTTTCCCAGGAATCTCCATACTGCTTTCCATATTGTACTCACCAACTTGCAGTCCCACAAGCAGTGTACAAGTGTACCCTTTACCCCACATCCTCACCAACACTTATTGTTGTTCGACGTCATAATGGCTGCCAATCTTACTGGAGTGAGATGGTATCTTAGGGTGGTTTTGATTTCATTTCTCTGACTGCTAGAGATGGTGAGCATTTTTTCATGTACTTGTTGATTGATTGTATGTCCTCCTCTGTGAAGTGTCTGTTAAGATCCTTGGCCCATTTGTTGATTGGGTTATTTGTTATCTCATTGTTTAATTTTTTTGAGTTCTTTGTATATTCTAGATATTAGGGCTCTATCTGAAGTGTAAGGGGTAAAAATTTGTTCCCAGGATGTAGGCTCTCTATTTACCTCTCTTATTTTTTCTCTTGCTGAGAAAGATCTCTTTAGATTAAGTAAGTCCCATTTGTTTATTCTTTTTATTAACTCTTGGGCTATGGGTTTCCTATTAAGGAATTTGGAGCCCAACCCCACAGTATGTACATCGTAGCCAACTTTTTCTTCTATCAGACGCAGTGTCTCTGATTTTATATCTGGCTCCTTGATCCATTTTGAGTTAACTTTTGTGCATTGTGAGAGAAAGGGATTCAGTTTCATTTTGTTGCATATGAATTTCCAGTTGTCCCTGCACCATTTGTTGAATATGCTATCCTTCTTCCATTGCATGCTTTTAGGTCCTTTTTCAAATATAAGAAAGTTGTAATTTTGTGGATTTGTCTCTGTGTCCTCTATTCTGTACCATTGGTCCATCTGCCTGTTTTGATACCAGTACCACACTGTTTTTGTTACTATTGCTTTGTAGTACAGTTTGAACTCTGGATTCACACTTCCTGCTTAGAATTGCTTTCGCTATTCTGGGTCTTTTGTTTTTCCATATGAAATTCATGATTACTTTATCTATTTCTACAAGAAATGCCATTGGGTTTTTGATTGGCATCGCATTAAACCTGTAGAGAATTTTGGGTAATATCGCCATTTTGATGATGTTATTTCTGCCTATCCATGTACAGGGCATACTTTTCCATCCTCTAACATCTTCTTCTATCTCTCTCTTTAGGGTTCTGTAGATTTCATTGCATAAATCTTTCACCTCTTTGGTTAGGTTGATTCCCAAGTTTTTTATTTTCTTTGAGTATACTGTAAAAGGAGTGGTTTTCCTCATTTAAATTTCAGAAGTTTTGTTGCTGATATACAGGAATGCCTTAGATTTATGCGTGTTGATTTTATATCCTGCCACTTTGCTGAATTCATTTACTAACTCTAGCAGTTTCTTTGTAGACCCTTTTGGGTCTGTTAAATATATTATCATGTCATCCAAAAATAGCGATAATTTAAGTTCTTCTTTTCCTATTTTTAAGTCTTTAATTTCTTTTGTCTGTCTAATTGCTCTGGCTAGTATTTCAAGAACTAAATCGAATAGAAGTGGTGATAGATGGCATCCCTGTCTTGTTCCAGATTTTAAAGGGAATGCCTTCAGTTTTTCTCCATTTACGATGATGCTAGCCTGAGGTTTAGCATATATAGCTTTTACAATGTTGAGGTAAGTTCCTGTTATTCCTAGTTTTTATAGAGTTTTAAACATAAAGGGATGCTGTACTTTGTAGAATGCTTTTTCTGCATCTATCGAGATGATCATATGGTTCTTCTCTTTAAGTCTATTGATGTGGTGAATAGTATTTATTGATTTCCGTATATTGAACCAGCCTTGCATCCCTGGGATGAATCCCTCTTGATCATGATGCACAATTTTTTATATGCTTTTGTATTTGATTTGCCAGGATTTTATTGAGAATTTTTGCATCCAAGTTTATTAGAGATATTGGTCTGTAGTTTTCTTTCTTTGAAGTGTCTTTGTCTGGTTTTGGGATCAGGGTGATGTTGGCCTCATAGAATGAATTTGGAAGAACTCCTTCTTTTTCTATTTTTTGAAATAGCTTGAAAAGTATTGGTATTAATTCATCTTTGAACGTTTTGTAGAACTCTGCTGTATAACCATCTGGTCCAGGGTTTTTTTTGGTAGGTAGTCTTTTGAAGGTTTCTTCTATTTCTTCCTTTGTTATTGGTCTATTTAAATTTTGTGTGTCTTCCGGACTCAATCTGGGCAGATCATATGACATAAGAAATTTATCGATATCTTCATTATCTTCTGTTTTATTGGAATATAGGGTTTCAAAATACTTTCGAATTATCTTCTGTATTTCTGTAGTGTCTGTTGTGATATTGCCTTTTTTATCCCATATGTTAGTAATTTGAGTTCTCTCTCTACTTCTCTTCATTAGCATGGCTAAGGGCCTGTCGATTTAATTTATTTTCATAGAACCAACTTTTATTTGTTCAATTTTTTTTGTTTCAATTTTGTTGATTTCTCCTCTAATTTTAATTATTTCTTGTCTTCTACTACATTTGTTGTTTTGCTCTTTTTTTTCTAGGTTTTTGAGATGTAGTGTGAGATCATTTATTTGTTGTTTTTTTCTTTTTTTGAGGAAAGAATTCCAAGAAATGAATTTCCCTCTTAAAACTGCTTTCATTGTTTCCCACAGAATCCGGTATGTTGTGTCTGTATTGTCATTTGTCTCTAAGAGATTTTTTATCTCCTCCTTTATGTCTTCTGTAACCCATTGATTATTCAGTAACATATTGTTCATTTTCCATGTGATGTAAAATTTTTCCTTCCTTCTTCAATCATTAATTTCAAGTTTCATTCCATTATGATCAGATATGGTGCATGGTATTATCTCCATACTTTTATATTTACTAAGAGTTTCCATATGGCATAATATATGGTCTATATTTGAGTAGGACCAATGTGCTGCTGAGAAGAACATGTATCCACTTTATGATGTTTGATATATTCTATATATGTTGGTTAAGTCTAGGTTATTGATTGTGCTATTGAGTTCTATAGTTTCTTAATTCAGATTTTCTCTAGAGGATCTGTCCAATGGGGAGGGTTGTGTGCTGAAGTCAAACGTAATTATTGTGTTATAGCCTATATGACTCTTGAACTTGAGGAGAGTTTGTTTTATGACTTGGCACCACCATTGTTTGGTGCATACAAATTGATAATTGTTATGTCTTGTTGGTGAATGTTGCCTCTTAACAGTATATAGTGTCCTTCTTTATCACTTTTGATTAACTTAGGTTTTAAGTTGATTTTATTCGATATGAGTATGGCCACTCCTTCTTGCTTCCGAGGGCCAACAATGGCTGCGAAGTCTTTCAGAATAAAATCATGTGATTTCCTGGCTGAGATTCCCATTGCTCTGTGGAAAGCCACCTTGGGCCTAGATCTCAGTTTGAAAGGGTGACTATCATGCGTGGCCTCCTAAAAACCAACACAATTCATATCAATACTTCTATGAGGTACGTTCCAGAACTCAGGCTCTAAGGGGAATCACACCAGAGTTCAAGCCCAGGTGGACCAAGTCATCTCTTCCAACCCCCACACAAATGACCACAATTAAAACAAAATAACTACCACATGGCCCTCATCTTCGTCCATAAAGACCCTCATCAAATGTTCTGGATGGAAGTTTCCATGAGGGTTGCAACTAAAGACAGTTTTCAGAATAAGCTCCCTTGCCTCTAATTTCCCTAAAGTCAGGGTGGCCTGGACACCCTTCCTGTGAACCAGGAGTGATCAAAAAGGCCTGCCATTAATTCCGCTTTGTTTCTATAATTTGAGGCTTACTGAATGTCAGGTATAGATTTTTTATGTGATTTGGAGTCATGAGAAAACCCAAGCACATCTGCAGAGCATTCAAGAATTTATTTGACAAAGAGGATCCCTATTCTCACTTGAAGGGGGCCAGGAACCTAACAGAGAAAGGCAAGAATCTTCATCCACAATGACTGCTCTTTTTGCCATTTTGGTTTTGAATGCACACATGGGATCTTTCTTTAGATCCATCAGGTGCTGAGAATCGAAGCCACAGCCTCACACAGGGCCAAGAGGCAGATGCAGACAAATTCCTTTCCAAAGCAATTAAGCAAAGAGCCACAGGTGATGCCCATTTATTTCCATTTGAAATTTTTTTCTTCAGGCTTCACAAAGGGGTGGCCTGAGGCAAAGACCTTCCTGACATTCAGGGCAACAGAACCTTGATTGGTATACTGAGCTTGAATTATGTTCTGCACCGAGGTCTCAGATAAATCGATATACAATGGCATAGGACCGTGTACCTCGGATGATTGAATGTAGAAGAGAACATCCAGTCAAAAAGGGATAGTCTGTAGGATTAGGAAGATAGTCAGTAGGTTTAGGAAGAAGAGTGAGACTAGGAGTTGGACCAAAAGTTCTTTAGCAATAGGGTTTCAGTTAGAGAGTGAATGTAAATGTCAGCACATCTGAAGAGAAAGTCACAATGATGAACAGGGAAAAATATGTAGGAAAGCAGATATCAATAGAAAGATTAGGAAATCAGGCAAAGTATAAAGTGAGTGATAGGATTAGACATTTTCAACAGGCTTGAGGTTGAATATATAATCTTAGGAAGAAACAAATATGTAGTAATCAATAGGATTGACATTTGAGAGCATTAGGCACCCTGGACATGGATGTTTTTAGTAATCCATGGTCACTTTCCATTTAGGCTTTGGTACAATCATATGTGTGACCTTTGCATTTGTGTCCAGAATACTACCGTGATAAAATTTATATGTAGATAAGGTGACATGAGTATTTCTTCCACCATTATGGGGAGTAATATTCTGGAAACTTATAAATTAGTACTGGTGATACAAATAGGTGTACCTTGTGTTGATCATTATTGAGATGTTGCATGAATAGACCAGATTGTGAATAAAGTATATAACTGGTTCCAACTTTAAATAATGGATTGAGTTTGCATCTGAAAATATATTGGAAATCTTATATTGATATATATACAATCATTCCAACCAGTTATATATGTAATGGTAATATTATGGTTACGGTTCATCATGAAGAGTGAGTATTGCTTCAAAAATGATTATGGAATCAAAAATAATGTGTTTAGAAAGAAGTCTAGTGAAAAGACCAGTAAAGAAACATGGAGGAATACATGTGTTCTGAAGTAGTAAGTAAATGAAAGTGAACCAAATGCCTATAATTTTGTGAAGTTGTGGGTGAAAAAATATATCCTATGATGTCCATATACTGAAAAAATAGTAATGTACCAGTGTTGAGTAAAAATGAACTTCAAAATACACATCATGTCCCATAGCAATCTACTTGCATTGATGTTAAACTGGGTCAGGTACTGTAGAAATATTAGGATTTGTATGCACCACCTACTGAACTTAGTATTCAGTAGTAGGAAACCAATATGTATTACAGGTGTATAAATATTGCTGAAAATAATCTTGTAAAAATTGGATTTTGAACCCACATACATGAATATAAATGAATTTAGGGAGTGTATAATAAGACACATATTTTTCATATTTTTTTAAAATCTGGAGAATATATATACATATATATATATATATATAATATATATATATATATATATATATTATATATACACATATATATATACATATATAATATATATATATGTATATATATATACACATATACATTTTTTTCCAGATTTAAAAAAAAATACATACACACACACACACACATTAATATTTAGCAATATATATGCCAATCGAAATTCATCATGAAATATAATTCATCCACATATCCAAAAATATTCATTTTACTGAACATGGATTTATGTATAGTGTTTTTCACTAGGAAGCTCACCCATAGTTTGAATTTTCAGTCCCATCATTATTTAGGGAGAGTCATCTGTTCTCACAATTTTATATTCCACAATCAGGGAGCTCACAAGAATGTCCGTGTGATACCAGGTAGGATATTATATATATATATGTATAAAAAAATACATGTGCTGAATAGGATACAGAGAAAGGAAGACAGGAATTTATATATGTGATAATTTTAAAAAATCATGGAGAAATATTACAATGAAAATTTGACTAGATTTAAAACACATACTCTTGATAATGCAGAAGGCAAATAGAAGTATACACCATGCTTCCTATGAAAGGCCTGTATTTCTATTCGGTTAGGTTTCTTTCTCTCCATGATATTAGGATTAGTAGTCAGAGTCTAGTAGGGTATGGGTTAGTGTCAGGGATTCAGTATTTCAAATGGAAAAAAGGAAAATGAATCTAATGTGTATGCAAAAATGTGATACACAAAAATCTTCCCTCTCTCATCCAGAACAATGCCTTGACATAACCATCGCTAAAAGTAAGACACAATTAGAGGAGAGGAGTTAGAAAATCTGAATATATATGTGGAATGGAAAATGCTCAGGAGTTCACAACACTGGAGGTGGTAGAACAGTTTCCAAAAGTAAGGGAGAGGGTAAACAATCCAGAAACATGGAGCTGTGCTGGCCTTGAGACTTTTTGAGAAACTTCCTCTGAAGTTGGGAACAAGAAATATATGTAATTGTTAGGAGATTTAGCTTCGTTTGTAGTGACACCATGAAATCTGGGTCTGCATCTCTATGACCTGGAGCACATGGTCCTTATTTTCTAATGAACATGAGGAAGCAGTTCTGAATTCTCTCTTTGTAGGTAAACTGTGGCCACTGGGAGCTAAGTGTCTTTCCGTGTGGAGTGTGAAGCCATTTGGTGATCCTCCACTTTCCAGGGTGATTCTTACTGCTGCACTGGGAGTTTGGTATTTGCTTCACGAAATACAAGGAGTTCAACTGGGACAAAATGCTGGAGGGAGTTCTGTCATGTGTGGTTGGTCAGGGACGCAAAGAGAATGTACGAACCAGGCTTCTATCCTACATAGCTTTCCCCTTGACTATAGCAACCTGATTCTGAACATTGCCCTGAAACCTCTCCATATGACAAGATGCCTTTACATATAAAGGTCTCCTGCCTGCACCATGTCAGTCGCAAGTCTTTCGAAGCCAATGGAAGATCCAGGTGGTCCTACCAAAAATATTTATTTACACACCTACAGTCCACTTCTCTACGCCCACTACTCATTAGGCTCCAAATTACTGGCATCTCTGTTCTACACCATTTTCACGAAAACCAGTCAATCAAGGCACTCTTTGGTACACTCATGATCAGCAACAGGAAATCCAAAGTTTATCCAGTGCCACCTGGTCATGGGAATTTCAAAAATTTTATGGTATTAATCTAGTCATTTTTCAAAAATGAAGTTAGAGGCACTGTGGGTTTCAATTAATTCAGGAACCATTAAATGGTGAGGAAGCTCATTTCAATGAAAGCTCTGGAGAACACTCACAGAAAAGCTTTCCAAAAGACTGGCCAAAAGGTCACATGAATCCAGACACATTGAGGTGTACAATGTGAGGTCCATATGTGTTTGGACTCTCAACTAGATCTGCCAAGTCTTTAAGAATTAAATCATGTGATATCCTGGCTCAGAATCCCCGAGCTCTGTGGAAAGCCATCCTGGGCCTAGATCTCAGTTTCCAAAGGTGATTCTCACGCGTGGCCTAGTAAAATCCCAAGAGAACTCACGACAATACTTCTCTGAGGTCAGATCCAGAACTCATTCTTTAAGGGGAATCACACCAGAGTTCAAGCCCAGGTGATCCCAGTCATCTTTTGCAACTACCACACAAATTACCACAATTAAAACAAGAACACTCCCATATGGCCCTCATCTTCTTTCATATTGACACTCATCATAATTTTGCTGGAGTTTTCCATGAGGGGAGCAGACCAAGACAGTGTTCAAAATAAGCTCCTTTGACCCTCATTTGCCTATAGTAAAGGTGGCCTGGACACCCATCCTGTGAACCAGGAGTGATCAAATAGGCCTGACATTAATGCCGCTCCAATTCTCCAATTTGAGGCCTACTGACTGTTTGGTTTAGATTCTTTATGTGAATTTTAGTCATGAAATAACCAAGCACCTATGGGCTAGCCTCTGCAGGTTTTGAAGAACTCATTTGACCCAAAGGATCCCTATTTTCACTTGATGGAGTTCCGGAACCTTACAGAGGAAGTCGAGAGACTTCATCCCAATGGCTGCTCTTTCTGCCATTTTTCCTTTGGATGCAAACATGGGAACTTTCTTTAGATCCATCAGGTGCTGAGAATCTAAGCCTCAGCCACACACAGGGCCAGGGGGCTGATTCAGTCACATCCCTTTTCAAAGCACTTAAGAAAAGAGCCACAGGTATGCCCAATCATTTCCATTTGAAAACTGTTTTCTTCAGGCTTCACAAAGGGGTGGCCAGATGTAAAGAACTTCCTGACATTCAGGGCAACAGAACAATAGGTAAGCAAAAGGCCCAAAGCAGGGTTTCTCCCCTGAGACTTTCCTCGTCACACTGATATCTGAGTTTTCTGAGATGATCGCCATCACCTACAGCTATCCAGTACATGGCCATGTCACAGAGCTTGGAGGTGGTACATATCTTGGACACAAAACCATGGGCCTATTCTTGAAATTGGCCGGAATTCAGGACAAAAATAGAAACTTAGGAAGGTAGCAGGTGTTGCTCATCGATAAGGCAAGCTACAGTCCATTCATAAACGGGGCAATATGAATGCTGAGAAGCTTTCTACTAGACACGACACATCCATTGATGAATTCTCTTTTCTAATGTCTACAACCACGGAAACAGTGGAATACACAGACATAGAAACACTCGCCCTGTGAAAAGACTTACTAGAAACAGTCCACTTCAAATGAAACAAACCGACTGTCCTACCTATTCTCAGAAAATGAGACAAAACCACAAACCCACAACCACACCCACAAAGGCACCTCCTTCCCCTAAGTAGGTCTTTGACTATCCGGAGTGTCCTCTGACTTGTAGGCCATATTACGTTCCCCCGAAATGGCCTGTCCTGTCTCAGATCTGGTCTCCTTGGCAAACTCTGTGAACTTCTCAGGAGCCAACGGTGAGCCACTAACGACTTTCTCAAGAAAAGCCCCGCTTCCGAGCTTTCCTGGCATTTGGCCTTCTCACGTCTGAAGGTACCAAGAAAGACTGACTGCATTTAGTAAATCCAAACAAGTGAGACCATAGGGACTGGGACTGGGACTGGCTCTGGGTGCCTGGCTTCCTGGATCCAAAGTTCAAAGAGTTCCATCACCATGGAAGTGAGGTGAGGTCACTTCCTTCCTGAACTGAATGAGGTCCCTGTCTTGGCAACCACTTTGTCTTAACTGTTACTTCCAAGGGTCCCATGAGATTGAGGCTGCCCCTACTTCCTGTGACACTTTCACAAGTTAGAATGGTATATCAACCATAGGCACCCAGGAATAGATCTCCACACAGGCCTGTTTTGGTCCATGTTCTCTACATTAAGAAGAGAATCTGATTCAGACACAACCTTTTATCCTGACCGGGTTGTTTGCCATGGAAGATGACTTTTGGTCTCTCAGGTCCTTCATAGCTGCCTACATCTTCTCCAGGGATCATTTCTGCATGGGCCTTTGAGGTTCTCAGCAGGTGGAAGTTTCCCTACATTTCTGTATTGTAAAATCAATTTTTTCCCTGCTCTTCTATAAAGTTAGATTGAGGGAATAGTGTATGATTATGGTTAAAAACATGTTTGATTTGGGTTAGAAATCATTGTGCTGGATGAATAATGGTATTGGGAACCTGCTATGTGTATAAGAATATATAGGTGTAATATATGTATGAAAAAAGAAATCTAAGTATGATTTGAAGGCCAGAAGGGCATTGGGCCCTTGATTGGGATACGCAGCATTGAATTACGTTCTGCAGAGATGTCTCTGATAAATCGATATACAATGGCATAGGACCTTGTACCTTGCATGAATTAATGTAGAAGGAACATCCAGTCAAAAAGGGATAGTCGGTAGTGAAAGGTTAATAAAATAGGTACTTGCTATTTCCTGTTTTTCTGTATGCTTAAAAAAACACTGTTGAAATCTTGAGAAATGTTTGCTAATCTTGTTCTAGAATGTACTGTTCCCAACTGCCAAACTGCAGAATGTACTGCCTCACTCGGTGTCACGCGAACCGCCCACTCACCCTTACACATCAGTAAACTTCCCTCCCTTCCCTCTCCAAGGAATGTATGTAAGCTCTGCATAACCTGTTCTCAGAGCTCTCTGATCTATTTAAGTTAGCTGTGAGCCCCAGCAAGCTGGACCCAAAATAACCCTTTGCTGTTGCATGAGACAGTCTCTTGGTAGTCTCTTCCTCCAACACTCACCTGACCTTTACATATTGAGGTTCCACCGAGTTCCGGCAGTGGCGGATGAGAGACCCCAACGGGCTCCTCTCGGAGCAAGTAAGGCGCCTCTTTCCGGTTTCAGGTGTCATGTTAGGGCTTGGCAAAATTGCTGGCGATGAAGAGCCTGGGGTCTCTCCGACGGTGGCTGAGAGACGTGTCACAGAGACATAGGGCACCTCCCTGGGGGACCCCGCAGAGGACTCGGAGAATCAAGGAACAATTGCTTCATCGACTCAGTGATATTTTCTTTTAGATTCGGTATTGCCATCCTATCGGGTTTTGCCGGCTACGCATTCCTGGTCTCAGTGTTGGATGTCCATTGCCTGTCTTTATGGTCTTGTCTTATCTGTGTCATGTGTCTTTGCTTTTACTGTTTGTGTACCTTTCATTATGGGACAGAGCACTTCAATGCCTCTGCCCCTGACCCTTGATCACTGAACCAAAGTCCGCTTAAGGGCTCAGAATCTTTCTTTTTTTAGTAAAACGCTGGACCTGGCAGACTCTCTGTGCCTCAGAATGGCCCATCTTTGGAGTCGTATGGCCCCAAGAAAGATCTTTCTACTTCCCACTAATTTAAAAAGTCAGAGATATTGTCTTTCAGCCAGGGCCACATAGCCATCCTGATCAACAGCCATATATCTTAACTTTGCAGGACCTCTGCAAATCTCCTCCTCCATGGGTGAAGCCTTTCCTTGCCCATGCCTCTGCTCATACTCCTTCCCACATGATCTCTCAAACCCTCACCTCTTCCTCCTCCTCCACCCTCTGTTTTCCCTGAGTCACAAGGTTTGACTCTACTGGACTCTTCCTCCTCTCCTTATCCCCTGCCCTCGTCCCCTAACACACAACACACTCTAAGTGATTCCCCTGCTGCTGACTAAGCCTCTCTACCATTGGAGGAAGCTAAGCTGGTAATAGGATCTGATAATGGACCGATGTTCATGGCCCAGGTAAGTCAGGGGTTAGCCAGGAACCTGGGGATTAATTGGAAGTTATATTGTGCTTATAGACCCCAGAGTTCAGGACAAGTAGAAAGAATGAATAGAACCATTGAAGAGACCTTAACGAAATTAAGCTTAGAGACCAGCATAAAAGATTGGACTGTGCTCCTGACTTATGCAATGTTTCATGCAAGAAAAAATCCTTCTGTTTCTTTGAGTAACCTTACCCCCTGAGAAATTCTCTATGGTGGCCCTCGTCCAGTAAGGGTCCTAAGCCCAACTTTAAGACCTAAGGATCCTTTCCACACCCTCTTGCTTGACAGACTTAAAGCTCTTGAAAGAACTCAGTGATACCTGTGAAAATAGCTGCCCACTGCGTAACAAACTGTGTACCAGGGGATTCCACATCCATATCAAATAAGAGACTTCATGTATGTAAGATGACATCAGGTGTCATCCCTGGAACCCAGCTGGAAAGGACCATACCAGGTGCTACTTATAACACCTACAGTGGTAAAGGTATACAGAATCACTACTTGGATCCATGCCTCTCATCTCAAGCCTGCTCCTTGTTCAGAATCTTTCTGGAAACTGGAAAAGACTGGTAACAGTTTCAAATTGTGTATTCGCCATGTGGATAAGGTTATATACTCTCCCCTTGGCCACAAGTAGTCCTAACACTCATCAGCCTTTTAAGCAGCGATGGCTGATCACAAATCCTACTGGAAAAGTGTATAATCTATCTCACATACAGCCCCCTTAGGGACCTGGTGGCCATCTCTCCACCCAGACATTTGTCAGCTGGCCATAGGTTTTTTCTATTGGGATATCCCTGATGAAGAAAATCCCACTAAAATACCATTAAATCCCTTCTGTACCATAGATAATGGAAACAAACATTATGGATGTAGGAACACGCGAGGCAGATGCAGGTTGGCTAGCCTAGATTACTATGTTTGCCCGGGAAACTATCAAAGCCACAAACAGTAATGGCTGTGTGGGGGAAAAACCGACTTCTTCTGTATGTCATGGAGATGTGAGCATACAGAGGCTGCCTGATGGAACCCCAATACTTCATCAAATTCAGTACACAGAATTGGCCATATTACCAAGTAGACAACAGAAAAAGGATGGCCCCCAGAGGGGTCTCTAGATCCTCAAATTTTGCGTGACCTTTTTAACTTCTGCAAGTGCTCAAAAGGGTGAAAGGAGATTCCCCTATGTGGAAGCCCTTTCCCTCCTTCACTCACATCCTGAACTATGCTTCTCCAATAGATTTTTATCCTCAGCCTTCTGCTCCAGACTCTCTGCTGTCACTCCCACCTCAGCAACGTGATTTCTCCCCTCCAATTACTAGATCAGAATCCCAAACCTCCACCAGTTCTCAGACAATTGCCCGCTTGTGAGGTAGCAGGTACTGAGGTACCCCTCCACCCACTCACTCCTCTCTCTTCCTGTCAGTGCCCACACCGGGTCCCACCAGGTCCTCTTTCCAGCTAACCCAAAGCTCAAACGAGCTGAGGAGAGCTCTCAGACCCTTATCCAAGATGTAATATAAATGGCCATTAAAGTTGCTTTGTCATCACTGAAAACAGGTTACTAAAATTTAAAGTCCCTCACAGGATTTTGGGATACTCACTCCCGTTTTCTGCTCTGCTATACCTGTTCTACTGCTCAAGTTTTTTGCTAGGAAATTCCCAAACACCTTTCCAATTATTCTTTTACATCTCTCTTTTTCCTCATTCTCAGATCCTCGGAGCTTCTCTCAGCCCCACCTTCCCCATATTCCCCCTTTGTACCAGGCCCACAGAAAAGTCTTAAATGTCCTTCTCCAGAAGTCTTCACCATGGCTGACTTTAGAACTTTCAGCATAGAGTTTCTATAAAGAGTTCAATGTAGATAAACTTTCTCTTTTTGTATTGCCCTGTTATACTTGGCCACTGGCTAAAAAACTCAGTACTTCTAAGCTAGACAACCCCTAACTAGTTTTTCACAAAATATGTGAACAAGTCCTCTGGCCTTCAGCTGGGGCTTCACAGAAATGGCCACATTTCTAAGATAAAGAAATTACCAACTGGGCTCCGTTGTAACAGCTGGCAGGGGGAAAATAAGAAAGGGAATAAAAAGCTCTCCTCCTCCCAGGTGTCCTTGAAAATTTAACTTGCCCAGAACAGAGGAAAAATCAGAAACATATACTGCTTTTTTGAACTTCTGCAGACTGTAAACTTCTCAGCCCCATCCCTTATATGTTGGGTACACAATTCTGAAACTACCTAAACTTGAGTTTCAGGGGATTAATTGATTACAACAGAAGCAATGCCCTCTGAATCCAGTTGCAACAATATAGGACTGTTTCCCTGTCTTCAGTGCTATCTTAGGTGCCTTGCCTTTTCTGTCCCTACAACAGCATAATTCTATATACTTAAACATTGTTTATGTTTTCATGAAATGGTCAACAGATGTGATTATTTTGAAATGTTGCAGATGTTTCCCAGAAAGCTCTATCATGACGCAGGTTCGTTTGAAGATCAAATAGGGGGGGCATACAACCGGTTCCAGTGGGAACTTGTATCCCTCACTTTAGCCATCCTATTAGGAATAGGAGATGCTGCACGGGTGGGCACAGGAACCACTGCCATTGTCCATGGGACACAACAAATGACCCAATTAGAAGAAGCAATAGAGCAAAACTAAGATATTAGAAACCTCCATCAGAGCTTTGCATGAATCTTTAACCTCTCTCTCTGAAGTTGTTTTAAAGAACAGTTGAGGGTTGGACCTCCTCTTCATTAGAGAAGGGGGCCTTTGTGCTGCATTGAGGGAAGAATGTTGTTTATATGCTGACCATACTGGAGTTGTAATAAAATCTATGAGTAAATTTAAAAGATACCTTGAAGAGCATCAACAAGAGAGAGAGGCCCAAAAAGGGTGGCTTGAGTCTTGGTTCACACACTCCTCCTGGTTAACTACGTTTTTATCAACCCTGGCCGGTCCAATAATAATCCTCATATTATTGCTAACTATAAAATCCTGTTTGCTCAACCGTGTAATTTCTTTTCTCCAGGCTCAAATTGGACGAGTTAAACTTATGGTAATACCCCACTAGCAGACATAGAATGTGACACCCTCCAATGATCATTTTTATGATTAAAAGTAGCCAGAAGAAGAAGTGGGGAATTAAAGGTTAATAAAATAGGTACTTGTCACTTCTTGTTTTTCTGTATGCTTAACAAAACACTATTGAAATCTTGAGAAATGCTTGCAAATCTTGTTCCAGAATGTTCTGTCCCCAACTGCCCAACTGCAGAATGTACTCCCTCACCCAGTTGAATGCAAACCACCCACTCACCCTGACCCATCAATAAAATTCCCTCCCTGCCCTCTCCAGGGAAAGTATATAAGCTCTATTTAAGCTATTCTCAGGGCTATCTGCTCTATTAAAGTGATCTCTGAGCCTCAGCATGCTGGACACCCAAAAAATCCTTTGATGTTGCAAGAGATAGTCTGTTGGTGGTCTCCTCCTCTGAAGCTCGCCCCACATTTACTTGGATGATTGAATGTAGAAGAGAACATTCAGTCAAAAACGATAGTCTGTAGCATTAGGAAGATAGTCAGTACTTTTATGAAGAAGGGTGAGTATAGGAATTTGAAAAAAAATTTCTTTAGCAATAGGGTTTCTATTAGAGAGTGAATGTAAATGTCAGCACAGGTGAAGAGTCAGTCACAATGATGAACTGGGGAAAATATGTAGGAAAGCAGATATCAATAGAGACATTACAAAATCAGGCAAAGTATAAAGTGAGTGATAGGATTAGATATTTTGAACAGGGTTGAGTTTAAATATATAATCTTAGGAAGAAACAAATATGTAGTCACAATTAGGATTGACATTTGAGAGCATTAGGCAAATTTCAGGTGGATGAATATTTCTCAGAATAATCTTGTGAATAGTTGATTATAAATCCACATAATAAACATGAATGAATTTAGGGAGTGTATATAAGACACATATATTTCATATTTTGAAAAATCTGGAGAGTGTATATATATACACACTAGATATATATATATATATATATATATATATATATATATATATATATATATATATATATATATACAAAACACACACACAGACAAAAAAGTAGCAATATATATGTCAATCAAAATTCATTATAAAATATATATCATCCACAGATCTAAAAATATTAATTTTACTGAACATGGATTTATGTATAATGCTGTTCAACTAGCAAGCTCAACCATAGGTTGAATATCCAATTCCAACAAGTTTAGTAGGAGTGATCTCTTCTAACAATTTGTATCTGCCAAGTCAGCCACCTCACAAGAATGTACGTGTGGTACCAGGGAGGAATCTAAATGTGCATATAAGAATACAGAGAAAGGGAGACAGGAATTCACATATTTGTTAACCTTAAAAATACATGGACAACTATTTCAACAATAAATTGACTAGATTCATAACTCCAACTCTGTATCATGCAAAAGAAAAGTACAACAATACACCAGGCCTACTCTGAACTGCTTGTATTTCGATTCTGTTTGGGTTATTTTTCTCCATCATATTAGAATTAGTAGTCAGAGTCTGGTCGGGTATGGGTTAGAGTCAGGGATTCAGTATTTTGAATGGAAAATAGAAAACTGAATCCAATGTTTATGCAAATATATGCTACAGAAAATTCTTCCCATTCTCCTCCAGAACAATGCCTTGACATTACCTTCGCCCCAAGTATGACACAATTAGAAGAGAAGAGTTAGAAAATCTGTGAATACCTATCAGGAATGGAAAATGCTCCAGATTTCACATCTTTGGAGGCGGTAGAGGAGTTTCCAAAAGTAAGGGACAGGGTAAACACTCCACAAATATGGAGCTCTGCTGGCCTAAAGACTTTTTGAGAATCTGCCTTTAAGGTTGGGCACTTAAAATATATGTTGTTTTCAGGAGCTTTAGCTTTATTTGTAGTGAGACAATCAAAGCTCGATCTGCATCTATGTGACCTGGAGGACATGGTTATTTATTTTTCAATAAAAATGAGGCAGCAGTGCTGAATTCTCTCTTTGTAGGTAAACTGTGGCCGCTGAGGGCTAAGTGTCTCCCCGTGTGGACTGTGAAACAACTTGGTCATCCTCCAATTATCGTGGTGTTTCTTGCTGCTGCACTGGGAGTTTGGTATTTGCTTCATTAAATACAACGAGTTTAAATGGGAAACAGTGCTGAAGGGAGTTCTGTCAGCTGTGGTGTGCAGGGTCTCCAGGAGAATGCACCAACCAGGGTTCTATCCCACGTAGCTTGCCCCCTTGACAATAGCAACATGATTCTGAACATTGCCCTAAAATCTCTCCATATAAAAATATGCCTTTACGTATATGGGTCTGATGGCTGCACCATGTCAGTCTCAAGCCATTTGGAAGCCAATGGAAGATCCACATGGCCCCACCACAGATGTTTTATCACTCACTTGCGTAACACTTCTCTAGGCCCACTACTCACTAGGCTTCTACTTACCAGCATCTCTGTTCTACACCATTTTCCTGAAACCCAGTCAATCAAGGCCCTGTCTGGTATATTCATGATCATCAACAGGACATCAAAGGTCCTCCAGTGACATCTGGTCATGGGAATTTTAAAAATTTCATGGTAATTATCTAGCAATTTTTCACGGATGAAGTTGGAGGCACTGTGGTTTGCAATTCATTCAGGAACCATTAAAGGGTTAGGAAGCTAATTTGAGGGAAAGCTCTGGAGCACTCTCACAGGCAAAGCTACCCAAAGAGTGGCCAAAAAGTCACATGAAGCGAGGCCAATTGAGGTCTATAAAGCGAGGTCCATGTGTGTTTTGAATCTCAATAATGCATGCCAAGTCTTTCAGAATAAAATCATGTAATATCCTGGCTGAGATTCCCAGTGTTCTGTGGAAAGCCAACCTGTGCCTAGATCTCAGGTTCCAATGGCAACTTCATGCCTGGCCTCCTAAAATCCCAACACAATTCATGGCAATACTTCTCTCAGGTCAGTTCCAGAACTCAGTCTATAAGGAGAATCACACCAGAGTTCAAGTCCAGGTGGACCCAGACAACTCTTCCAACTGCAACTCAAATGAAAACAATTAAAACCAAAATACTCCCTCATGGCCCTATTCTTCTTCCATATAGACACTAATCATAACCTCTTCCTGGAGTTTTCCATGAGTTGGGCAGCCCAAGAGAATGTCCAAAATAAGCTTCTTGCACCTCTTTTGCCTAACTTCAGGGTGGCCTTGGCACCCTTCCTGTGAATCAGGAGTGATCAAATAGGCCTGCCCTTAATACTGCTCCGCTTATCCAATTTGAGGCTCTCTGACTGTGGGGTCTAGATTCTTTATGTGAATTGGAGTCATGAGAAAAGCCAAGACAGTGTCCAAAATCAGCTCGCTTGCCCCTCATTTGCCTAAAGTCAGGGTGGCCTGGACACCGTTTCTGTGAACGAGGAGTGATCAAATAAGCCTGCCGTTAATACTTCTGTGTTTCTCCAATTTGACGCCTACTGATTTCAGGTATCAATTCTTTATGTGATTTGGAGTTATGCGAAAACCCAAGCACCTCTGCAGGGAATTGAAGAACTCATTTGACCCAAAGAATCCCTATTCTCACTTGATGGAGTTCAGGAACTTAACAGAGGAAGGCAAGAGACTTCATCCATAATGAATGATTTTTTTTTTGCCATTATGGTTTTGGACGCACACGTGGGATCATTCTTTAGATCCATCAGGTGCTGAGAATCTAAGTTATAGACACAAACATGGCCAAGAGACTAATTCAGACACATCCCTTCCCAAAGCAATTAAGCAAAGACCCACAGGTGATGACATTCATTTCCATTTGAAAACTGTTTACTTCAGGCTTCACAAAGTGGTGGATTGAGGCAAAGAACTTCCTGACATTCAGTGCAAAACAACAATAAGTAAGCAAAAGGCCCAAAGCAGGGTTTCTCCACTGAGACTTTCCTGGTCACACTGATATCTGCGTTTTCTGAGATGCTCGCCATTCTCTTCAGCTATCCAGTACATGGCCATGTCACAGAGTTTGGAGGTGGTACATATTTTGGACACAAATCCATGAGCCTATTCTGGATAGTGGCCAGAATTCAGGAAGAAAACAGCAACTTAAAAAGATAGCAGGTGTTGCACATCAACAAGACAAGCTGCACTCCATTCATATATTGGGCAGGTTGAATTATGGGAAGATTTACACTAGACAGTACACATCCATTAATGCATTCTCTTTTCCAATATCTACAACAACGGACACAGTGGGATACACAGACATAGAAACACTTGCCTTGTCAAATGACTTACTAGAAACTGTCCACTCCAAACCAAACTAACCGCCTTTCCCATCTATTCTCAGAACATGAGACAAAACAATAAACCCATACCCACTCCCACAAAGGCACCTCCTTCCCCCAATTAGGTCTGTGACTATCCAGATTTTCCTCTGACAGGTGGGCCATACTATGTTCCCCTGAAATGGTCCGTCTTCTCTAAGATCTGGTGAAATATAAGGATGAAAACAGAAATCTAGGTATGATTTGAAGCCCAGAAGGGTTTTTCCCTTGATTGGGATACTTAGCTTTGAATTATGCTCTGCAAAGTTGTCTCAGATAATTCGATATACAATGGCATAGGACCTTTTACCTTGGATGATTGAATGTAGAAGAGAACATCCAATCAAAAAGGGATAGTCGGTAGGATTAGGAAGATAGTCGGTAGGTTTAGAAAGAAGAGTGAGTATAGGATTTGGACCAAAAGTTCTTTACCAATAGGGTTTCGATTATAGAGTGAATGTAAATGTCAGCACATATGAAGTGTCAGTCACTAGGATCAACTTGGGAAAATATGTAAAAAAGCAGATATCAATAGAAACATTACGAAATCAGGCAAAGTATAAAGTGAGTGATAGGATTAGACATTTTCAACAGGGTTGAGTTTGAATATATAAATTAGGAAGAAACAAATATGTAGTCACCAATAGGATTGACAATTGACAGCATTAGGCAACCTGGACATGGATGTTTTTAGTAATCCATGTACACTTTACATTTAGGCTTTGGTACAATCATAAATGTGACCTTTACATTTTTTGTCCAGAATATTACTTGATTAAATGTATATGTACATCAGGTGACATGAGTATGTCTTCCACCATTTCTGCGAGCAATATATTGAAGATGTATAATTAGAATCGGGGGTACAAAGAGGTGTACCCTGTGTCTATGAATATAGAGATAAAGCATGAATAGACCCTAATGTGAATAAATAATATAACTTTTTTCAACTTTAAAAAATGAATTGATCTAATATCTGAAAAATTACAGGAAATTGTATATTGATATACAATCATTCATTCCAAGCAGTTATACATCTAATGGTAATATTCGTGTTTTGGTTTATCATGAAGAGTGTGTGAGTTTTGCTTCAAAAGTGACTTTGGAAATCGAAAATAATGTGTTTGGAAAGAAGACTCATGAAAATACCAGTAAAGAAACCCTGACAATACATGTGTTCTGAAGCAGAAAGTAATTAAATTTGAAACAAATGCCTATAAATTTGTGAACTTGTGGATGAAATGTATATCCTATGATGTGCAAAAACTGAAGAAATAATAATGTACCAGTGTCGAATACAAATGAATAAAGAATTACATATCATGTCCCATTAGAATCTACTTGCATTGATGTTAGACTGGGTCAGTTACTGTAGAATAATTAGGATTTGTATGCATCATTCCCTGAAGTTAGTTTTCAGTACTAGGAAACAAATATGTATTTCAGGTGGATGAATATTTCTGAGAATAATCTTGTGAAATGTTGATTAAAAATCTACATACATGAACATGAATGAATTTAGAGAGTGTATATTAGACACATATATTTCATATTTTGAAAAATCTGGAGAGTGTATACACACACACACACAAATAAAAAGCACTCACAGACATTAAAAAGTAGCAATATAAATGCCAATCGAAATTCATCAGTAAATATATATCATCCACAGATGCAAAAATGTTTATTTTACTGAACATGAGTTTATGTATAATGTTGTTCTACTAGGACGCTCCCTACAGGTTGAATTTTCAGTTCCAACAGCGTTTAGGAGGAGTGATCTCTTCTCACAATTTGTATCTGCCAAGTCAGCCACCTCACAAAGATGTACGTGTGATACCTGGTAGGATTCTATATATGCATATAAATATACAAGTGTGAATAGGCTAAAGAGAAAGGGAAACATGAATTCTCATATTTGTTAACTTTAAAAACACATGGAGATCTTGTTCTATTAAACATCGACCAGATTTATAACTCCTACCTTGTATAATGCAAAATGCAAGTCCAACTATACAACATGCCTCCAATGAACTGCTTGTATTCCTATAGGTTTGTGTTATTTTTCTCTATCATATTAGGATGAATAGTCTGAGTCTACTAGGTATGGGTTAGTGTCAGGGATTCAGTATTTCGAATGGAAAATTGGAAAATGAATCCAATGTGTAAGTAAATATATGCTGCACAAATATCCTCCCACTCTCATCCAGAACAATGCCTTGAAATTACCTTCACCCCAAGTAAGACACAGTTAGAGGAGAATAGATAGAAAATCAGTGAATACATATCTGGAATGGAAAATGCTCAGGAGTTCACAACCTAGGAGGTTGTAGAGGAGTTTCCAAAAGTAAGGGACAGGGTAAACACTCCACAAACATGGAGCTCTGCTGGCCTAAAAACTTTTAGAGCAACTGCCTCTGAGTTTGGGAACGTGAAAATTATGTTGTTGTCAGGAGAATTGGCTTCATTTGTAGTGAGACCATCAAAGCTGGGTCTGCCTCTATGTGACGTGGAGGACATGGTATCTTATTTTCCAATGTACATGAGGTAGCAGTGTTGATTTTCTTCTTTTTAGGTAAACTGTGGCCTCTGGGGGCTAAGTGTCTCCCCGTTGGACTGTGAAGCCATTTGGTCCTCCTCCACTTTTTGTGGGGTTTTTGCTGCTGAACTGGGAGTTTGGTATTTGCTTCATGAAATTCAAGGAGTTCAACTGAGACACAGTGCTGGAGGGAGTTCTGCCATGTGCGGTGGTTCAGAGTCTGCAGAAGAACGCACCAACCACGCTTCTATCCCTCAAAGCTTGCCACATTGCATCCTTGTCCATAGCAACCTGATTCTGAACATTGCCCTGAATCCTCTTCATATAACAAGATGCCTTTAATTACAAGGGTCTCCTGGCTGCTTCATGTAATCCACAAGCCATTTGGAAGCCAATGGAAGATCCATATTGCTCCAACAGAGATGTTTTATCACACTCCTGCCCACCAAAGCTCTAGGCCCACTTCTCAGCAGGCTGCAACTTTCTGGCACCTCTGTTCTACACAATTTTCATGAAACCCAGTCAAGCAAGGCACTGTCTGGTACATCCATGATCAGCAACAGGACATCCAAAGGTTCTCCAGTGCCACCTGGTCATGGGAATTTCAAATATTTCATGGTATTTATTTAGACATTTTTCAAGGATGAAGTTGGAGGCACTGTGGGTTTCAATTCATTCAGGAACCAGTAAATGGTGAGCAAGATTATTTCAATGAAAGCTCTGGAGAACCCTCACAGGCAAGGCTTCCCAAAGAATGGCCAAAAGGTCACATTAAGCCAGGCCCATTGAGGTCTACAATATGAGGTCCATGTGTGTTTTCACTCTCAACTATGGCTGCCAAGTCTTTCGAATGAAATCATGTGATATCTTGGCTGAAATTCCCAGAGCTCTGTGGAAAGCCACTCTGGGGCTAGATCTCAGTTTCCAAGGGTGACTCTCATACATGGCCTCTTAAATCACAACACAATACATGGCAATACTTCTCTGAGATCAGTTCCTGAACTCAGTCTATAAGAGGAATCACACCAGAGTTCAAGCCCAGGTAAACCTTGTTATGTCTTCCAACTGTCACACAAATATCCACAATTAAATCCAAAACACTTCCACATGGCACTCATCTTCTTCCATTTACACAATCATCATAACCTCTGGCTGGAGGTTTCCATGAGGGGTGCAGCCCAAGACAGTGTCCAATATAACCTCTCTTGCCCCTCTTTTGCCTAAAATCAGGGTGGCCAGGACATCCTTCCAGTGAACCAAGAGTGATCAAATAGGCCTGCCATTAATATGGCACTGCTTCTCCAATTTGAGGCCTACTGACTGTGTGTTTTAGATTCTTTATGTGAATTGGAGTCTTGAGAAAAACCAAGCACTTATGGGCTAGCCTCTGCAGGGTTTTGAGGAACACATTTGAACCAAATGATCACTGTTCTCACATGATGGAGAACAGGACACATACAGAGGAATGCGAGAGACTTCATCCACACTGACTGCTCTTTTGTCCATTTTGGTTTTGGATGCACACATGGGATCCTTCTTTAGATCCATCAGGTGCTGAGAATCTAAGCCACAGTCTCACACAGGGCCAAAAGACTGATTCAGACACATCCCTTTCCAAAGCAATTAAGCAAAGAGCCACAGGTGATATCCTTTCATTTCCATTTGAAAACTGTTTCTTTAGGCTCTACAATGGTGTGGCCTGAGGCAAAGGCCTTCCTGACATTCAGGACAACAGAACAATTGATGAGCAAAAGGCCCAAAGCAGGGTTTCTTCACTTAGAATTTCCTGGTCAAAATGATATCTGAGTTTTCTGAGATGCTCCCATTTCTTTCAGCTATCCAGTACATGGCCATGTCACAGAGCTTGGAGGTGGTACATATTTTGGACACAAAACCATGAGCCTATTCTGGAGAGTGGCCAGAATTCAGGAAGAAAACCGGAACTTAGGAAGATTGTTGGAGTTGTCCACCCATAAGTCAAGCCGCAGCCCATTCATAAATTGGGCAGAATTCAGGAAGAAAACAGGAACTTAGGAAGATTGTTGGAGTTGTCCACCCATAAGTCAAGCCGCAGTCCATTCATAAATTGGGCAAGTTGAGTCTAGACAGGACACATCCAATGTTTCATTCTCTTTTCTAATATCTAAAACCACGGCCACAGTGGGATACACAGACAAAGAAACACTGGCCTTGTCAAACGACTTACCAGAAACAGTTCACTCCAAACCAAACAAACTGCCTTTCCTACCTATTCTCAGAACATGAGACAAAATCTCAAACCCACACCCACACACACAAAGGAAGCTCCTTCCCCCAAGTAGGTCTGTGACTATTGGGAGTGTCCTCTGACTGGTGGGCCAAACTATGTTCTGATGAAATCGCCTGTCCTGTGTCAGATATGGTCTCGTGGCCAAATCTGTGAAGTTGTCACTAGCCAGCGGTGAGCCACTACCTGCTTTCTCAGGAAAGGCCCCTCTTTAGAGCTTTCCTGACATTTGTTCATCCTCACCTCAGTAGGTACCAAGAAAGACTGACTCTGTCCTTGGTAAATCCAAAAAATAAGACCACTGGGACTGGGACTGAGACTGGCTCTGGGTGCCTGGCTTCCCGGATTCCAAGTTCAGAGAGTTCCATCACCAAGGAAGTGAGGTGAGATTACTTCCTTCAGGAATTCTTTGAGGTCATTGCCTTGGCAACCACTTTGTCCTAACTGTTGCTTACAATACTCCTATGAGATGGAGGCTGCCCTTTCTTCCTGTGACACTTTTACAAGTTAGAATGGTATATCAACCATAGGGACCCCGGAACAGCTCTCCACACATGCCTGGTTTGGTCTATCTTCTCTACATTAACAAGAGAGAGGCTTATTCAGACACAACCCTTCATCCTGGGAAGGTTGTTTGCGATGGAAAATGACATTTGCTCTCTCAGGTCCTTCATAGCTGCCTACATCTTCTCCAGGGATCAAATCTGCATGGACATTTGAGGTTCTCAGCAGGAGGAAGATACCCTACATTCCTGTATTGTAAGACGAACTCTGTCCCTGCTCTTCTGCAAAGTTAGATTAAGGTAAGAGTGTATGGTTAGGGTTAATAACATGTTCGATTTGGGTTACGAATCATTGCGAAGGATGATTAATAGTATTGGGAACCTGCGATATTTATAAGATTATAGAGGTGAAATATAAGTATGGAAACAGAAATATAGGTAAGATTTGAAGCCCAGAAGGGCATTAGGCCCTTGATTGGGATACTTAGCTTATAATTACGTTCTGCACAGATGTCTCAGATAAATCGATAATCAATGGCATAGGACCTTACACCTTGGATGATTGATTTTAGAAGAGAACATCCACTCAAATTGAGATAGTCGGTGGGATTAGGAAGGTAGTCAGTAGGTTTAGGAAATAGAGTGAGTATAGGATTTGGGGCAAAAGTTCTGTAGCAATAGGGTTTTTGTTATAGAGTGAATGTAAATTTCAGCACATGTGAAGAGTCAGTCACATGATGAACTGGGGAAAATATGTAAAAAGGAAAATATCAGTACAGACATTATGAAATGAGGCAATTATACAGTGAGTGATAGGATTAGACATTTTCAATAGGGTTGAGATTGAATACATAATCTTAGGAAGAAACAAATATGTCGTCACCAATAGGAATGACATTTGAAAGCATTAGGCAACCTGGACATTTATCGTTTTAGTAATCCATGTTCACTTTCCATTTAGGATTTGGTACAATCATAAGTGTGATCTTTGCATTTTGTGCCCAGAAAAATATAGTGAACAAATGTGTATGTAGATCATATGACATGAGTATTTCTTCCACCATTACTGGGAGCAATATTTGAAGACATATAAATTAGTATTGGGGGTACAAAGTGGTGTACCCTGTGTCTTTGAATATAGAGATAATGCATGAATAGACCATACTGTGAATAAATATTATAACTGGTTCCACTTTAAATAATGGATTGAATTGATATCTGAAAATATATAGGAAATCATATATTGACATACAATCATTCACTCCAACCAGTTATATATCTAATGGTAATCTTAGGGTTATTGTTTATCATGAAGTGTGTGTGAGTTTTGTTTCAAAAGTGATTATGGAAATCGAAAATAATATGTTTGGAAAAAAGTCTCATAAAAAGACCAATCAAGAAATATGGAGGAATTCATGTGTTCTGAAGCAGGAAGTGATTGAAAGTGAAACAAGTGCCTATAAATTTTCTAAATTGTGAATGAAATATATATCCTGTTATGTGCATAAACTGATGAAATAGTAATGTACCAGTGTTGAATAAAAGTGAACGTCAAAATACACATCATGTCCAATAGGAATCTACTTGCATTGATGTTAAACTGGGTCAGTTACTGTAGAAATATTAGAATCGCATGCATTATTCACCAAAGAGAGTTTTTTTTTATTTTTATTTATGGTTGTTCAAAACATTACATAGTTCTTGATATATCATATTTTACACTTTGATTCAAGTGGGTTATGAACTCCCATTTTTACCCTGTATACAGATTGCAGAATCACATCAGTTACACATCCATTGATTCACATATTGCCATACTAGTGTCTGTTGTATTCTGCTGCCTTTCGTATCCTCTACTATTCCCCCTGGCCTCCCCGCCCCTCCCCACTTCTCTCTCTACTCCCTCTACTGTAATAAATTTCTCCCCCTTGTATTATTTTTCCCTTTCCCCTCAATTCCTCTTGTATGTAATTTTGTATAACCCAGAGGGTCTCCTTCCAATTCCATGCAATTTCCCTTCTCCCTCCCTTCCTCCTCTCAGCCCTGTTTAATGTTAATCATCTTGTCATGCTCTTCATCCCTATCTGTTCTTAGTTACTCTCCTTATATCAAAGATGACATTTGGCATTTGTTTTATAGGAATTGTGTAGATTCACTTAGCATAATCTAGTCTAATGCAATCCATTTCCCTGCAAATTCTATGAATTTTTATATTTCAATTCAAAGTAATAATCCATTGTGTATAATGCCACATTTTTTTATCCATTCTTCTATTGAAGGGCATCTAAGTTGGTTCCACAGTCTTGCTGTTTTGAATTGTGCTGCTATGAACATCGATGTAGCAGTGTCCATGTAGCATGCTCTTTTTAGGTCTTTAGTGAATAGACCAAGAAGGGCAATAGCTGGGTCAAATGGTGGTTCCATTCCCAGCTTTCCAAGAAATCTCCATAATGCTTTCCAAATTGGCTGCACCAATTTGCAGTCCCACCAGCAATGTACAAGTGTACCTCTTTTCCCACATCCTTGCCAGCACTTCTTGTTGTTTGACTTCATAATGGCTGCTAATCTTACTGGAGTGAGATGGTATCTTAGGGTGGTTTTGATTTGCATTTCTCTGACTGCTGGACATGGTGAGCATTTTTTCATGTACTTGTTGATTGATTGTATGTCCTCATCTGAGAAGTGTCTGTTGAGGTCCTTGGCCCATTTGTTGATTGGGTTATTTGTTATCTTATTGTCTAATTTTTTGAGTTCTTTGTATACTCTGGATATTAGGGCTCTATCTGAAGTGTGAGTAGTAAAGATTTCTTTCCAGTATGTAGGCTCCCTATTTACCTCTTATTGTTTCTTTTGCTGAGAAAAAAATTTTTTAGTTGAGTAAGTCCCATTTGTTGATTCTAGTTATTAACTCTTGTACTATAGGTGTCCTATTGAGGAATTTGGAGCCCAACCCCACAGAATGTACACCGTAACCAAATTTTTCTTCTATCAGACAGTGTGTCTCTGATTTGATATCAAGGTCCTTGATTCATTTTGAGTTAACTTTTGTGCATGGTGAGAAAAAGGGATTCAGTTTCATTTTGTTATATATGGATTTTCAGTTTTCCCAACACCATTTGTTGAAGATGCTATCCTTCCTCCATTGCATGCTTTTAGCTCCTTTATCAAATATAAGATAGTTGTAGTTTTGTTGATTGGTTTCTGTGTCCTCTATTCTGTACCATTGGTCCACCTGCCTGTTTTGGTACCAGTACCATGCTATTTTTGTTACTATTGCTCTGTAGTATAGTTTGAAGTCTGGTATCGCTATACCGCCTGATTCACACTTCCTGCTTAGCATTGTTTTGCAATTCTGGGTCTTTTATTTTTTCATATGAATTTCATGATTGCTTTCTCTATTTCTACAAGAAATGCTTTTGGGATTTTGATTGGCATTGGATTAAACCTATAGAGAACTTTTGGTAATATCACCATTTTGATGATGTTAGTTCTGCCTATCCATGAACAGGGTATATTTTTACATCTTCTAAGATCTTCTATTTCTCTCTTTAGGGTTCTGTAGTTTTCATTGTATAAGACTTTCACCTCTTTTGTTAGGTTGATTCCATTTTTTTTTTTTTTTAGGATATTGTGAATGGAGTGGTTGTCCTCATTTCCATTTCAGAGGATTTGTCACTGATATACAGGAATGCCTTTGATTTATGCGTGTTGATTTTATATCCTGCCACTTTGCTGAATTCATTTATTAGCTCTATTAGTTTCTTTGTAGAACCTTTTGTGTCTGCTAGGTATAGAATCATGTCATCTGCAATAGTGATAATTTAAGTTATTCTTTTCCTATTTATATGCCTTTAATTTCTTTCATCTGTCTAATTGCTCTGGCCAGTCTTTTGATAACTATATTGAACAAAAGTGGTGAGAGCAGGCATCTCTGTCTTGTTCCAGATTTTAGAGGGAATGTCTTCAATTTTTCTCCATTCAGAATGATGCTAGCCTGCGGTTTAGCATAGATTGCTTTTACAATATTGAGGAATGTTCCTGTTATTCCTAGTTTTTCTAGATTTTGAACATAAAGGGATGCTGTACTTTGTCGAATGCTTTTTCTGCATCTATATAGATGATAATGTGGTTTTTATTTTAAGTCTATTGATGTGGTGAATAACATTTATTGATTTTCGTATATTGAACCCTCCTTGCATCCCAGGGATGAATCCTACTTGATCATGGTGCACATTTTTTTGATATGTTTTTGTATCTGATTTGCCAGAATTTAATTTAAGATTTTTGCATTTAGGTTCATTAGAGATATCAGTCTTTAGTCTTCTTTCTTTGAAGTGTCTATCTGGTGTAGGAATCAGGGTGATATTGGCCTCGTAGAATGAATTTGGAAGATCTCCCTCTTTTTCAATTTTCTGAAATAGCTTTAAAAGTATTGGTATTAGTTCATATTTAAAGGTTTTGTAAAACTCTGCTGTATACCCATATGGTCCTGGGATTTTCTTAGTTGGTAATCTTTGGATGGTTTTTTTTTATTTCCTCAATTGATATTGGTATGTTTAGGTTGTCTATATCCTCCTAACTCACTCTGGTCAGATCATATGACTTAAGAAATTTTTTGATGCCTTCACTATCTTCTATTATTTTAGAGTATAAGGATTCAAAGTAATTTCTGATTATCTTCTGTATTTCTGAAATATCTGTTGTGATATTGCCTTTTTCATCCCGTATGATAGTAATTTGAGTTCTCTCTCCTCATCATTAGCATGGCTAGGGGTCTGTCCATTTTATTTATATTTCCTCCAATTGGTGTGACGTGTCTACCACGCCCGTGGACCCCTGTGGTGTTCTGCCAATCAGTCGCAGGTCTGCCTACCTTGCAGGCGTGGGCGGCTGCACTGCTCTACTCCTACTCCAATTGGGGTGACGTGACTACCATGCCGGCGGGCCGCTGTGCCTGGTCCGCCGGTTGGTCGCAGGTCTGCCTACCTTGTGAGCACGGGATACAGATCTGTTCTGCCCCTACTCCGCGCCAGCCGGCCGCTGGGCCTCTTCTTCTGGTCAGGTGCAGGTCTGCTACCTTGCGGGCGCGGGTGGTGGCTCTGCTCTGCCCCTACTCCAATTGGTGTGTCGTGACTACCATGCCAGCAGGTTGCTGTGCCTGTTCTGGGCGTGGGCGAAGGCTCTGCTCTGCCCCTACTCCTATTGGGGTGATGTGACTACTATGCCGGTGACCCAATGGGATTTTACTAGGTGTGGGAGAAGGCTCTGCTCTGCAACTACTCCAATTGGGGTGACGTGACTACCACACCTGCGGGTCACTGGGCCTGTTCTGTGCACCGGCGGCAGCTCTGTTCTGCCTCTACTCCAATTGGGTTGACGTAACTACCATGCAGGTGTGTCACTGGGTCTGTTCCAGTCGCGGGCAGCTGCTCTGCTCTGCCCCTCTGGCTTGATGACAAAGTGAGAGAGACCCAGGTGTTTGTGACTCACTTTCTTCACCAGGAGACCAACTGTTTCTGTCACTGCTGGTATCAATGAAGTTATCTCCTCTGCTGCTTTCTGATGACATCAGAAATTTGCCATGTTGGTATCCCATGTGAAAGGCAGCATTTCGTTCCCTTTTCTGGGTGACCAAAGCAATGAGTGAGTCCTGACCGGCCCTCACAAGCCGTGTCTCAATCCTGTTTCCACTGCCTATGAAGGCTCGGTTGATATTTACCTCCACAGTATTCAGCAAGACCCGGACCGAGAAGCAGTTTCCGCGGGTTCTTTAGCCCTGGGCCAGATCAGTTCCGAGAGGTGGAATTCGGCCGCTCTGGGCTTTGTGTATGTTCTAATAGGAGCAGGCTCCAAGACGGAGTTTCTGCAGGTTCTTTAGCACTGAGCCTGAGTAATTTGTCTGCAACACAAAGGTGAATGGCATCCAGAAATTACCTGTTCTATAGCTGAATGAGCTTCGATCAGTCAAAAACAGGGATGGTGACATCAGCTCTCCAAGATAGCGGCCGCTGGCTTCCTCTGTGGTCTGACCGGTGTGGAGAACCGAATTGGACCGCATCCTTCCCCATCTCAAACAAAGAATTCAGCACTTAGCACAGTGATTGCATACCTGGCAGGAGCCCACAGAATCCACACCGCTGTATATTTGCATTGCTATCTCTTCATTTCCCAGTGCGCGCCGCAGACTCTAGCCACAGACCGATTTCCTGAATAAGCAGCATGACGCTCCGTGCGGACAAATCACTCGTGTTTGAGCTCGCGTAGCTGATCCTCGTTAGATGGAAATATGTCCACTAGGTTTTGGAGCACCCCAATTTTGCTGGAAATTTCTAACAAGATATATTTTAGCCGTTATAACTCGTCATTCTCCCGCACAGTGACGCGGTACATGGGGGTGATGCACTCCCTTCACCACCATCATATGATCCCCCGAAGTTAGTTTTCAGTACTAAGAAACAAATATGTATTTCAGGTGGATGAATATTTCTGAGAATATTCTTGTGAAAACATGATTATAAATCCACATACATGAATATGAATGAATTTAGGGAGTGTATAATAAGAAAAATATACTTCATATTTTGAAAAATCTGGAGAGTGAATATATATATATATATATATATATATATATATATATATATACACTCACAGACATTAAAAAGTAGCATTATGTATGCCAATCGAAATTCACCATGAAATAATATATCATCCACAGATCCAAAAATATTCATTTTAATGAACATGGATTTATGTTGTTCAACTAAGAAGCTCACTCATATGTTGTATTTTCAGTTCCAACAGCGTTTAGTAGGAGTGATCTCTTCTCACAATTTGCATCTGCCAAGCCAGCCACCTCACAAAATGTACGAGTGATACCAAGTAGAATTCTAAATGTGCATATGAAAATACATGTTATGAATAGGCTACAGAGAAAGGGAGACAGTTATTCACATATTTGTTAACTTTTAAAACACATGGAGAACTATTTCAATTAAAATTCGCTAGATTTATAACACCTACCATTTATCATACGAAAGGCAAGTCCAACTATACACCATGCCTCCTGTGAACCTCTTGTATTTCTATTCTGTTTGGATTATTTTTCTCCACCATATTAGGATTAGAAGTCAAAGTCTAGTAGGGTATGTGTTAGTGTCAGGGATTCAGTATTTTGAATGGAAAATTGGAAAATGTATCCAATGTGTATGCAAATATGTGCTACACAAAAAATTCCCACTCTCATTCAGCACAATGCCTTGACATTACCTTCGCCCCACATAAGACACAATTAGAGGAGAAGAGTTAGAAAATCTGTGAATACATATGTGGAATGAAAAATGCTCAGGAGTTCACAAATTTGCAGGTGGTAGAGGAGTTTCCAAGAGTAAGGGACAGGGTAAAAACTCCACAAACATGAAGTTCTGCCAGCCTAACATCTGGAGAAACTGCCTCTGAGGTTGGGCAATGAAATATATGCTGTTGTCTGGAGCATTAGTTTCATTTGTTGTGAGACCATCATAGCTGAGTCTTTATCTATGTGATCTGGATGACATGGATTCTTATTTTCCAATGAACATGAGGCAGCAGTGCTGAATTTTCTATTTGTAGGTAACCTGTGGCCACTGGGGTCTAAATGTCTCCCCTTGTGGACTGTAATTCCATTTGGTCATCCTCCACTATTAGTGGTATTTCTTGCTGCTGCACTGGGAGTTTGGCATTTGCTTCATGAAATACAAGGAGTTCAACTGGGACACAGTGCTGAAGTGAGTTCTGTCAAGTGTGGTGGGTCAGGTTCGTCAGGAGAATGCACCAACCAGGCTTCTATCCCACATAGCTTGCCCCATTTTCCATAGCAACCTGATTCTGAACATTGCCCTAAAACCTCTCCATATAACAATATGCTTTTACATATAAGGGTCTACTGGCTGCAAAATGTCAGTCACAATCCATTTGGAAGCCAATGGCAGATCCACATGCCCCCACCACAGATGTTTTATTACACACCTGCCATCCACTACTCTAGTACAACTACTCAGCAGGATCCAACTTACTGGCATCTCTGTTAAACACCATTTTCATAAAACCCAGTCAATCAAGGCACTGTCTTGTATACTCATGATCAGCAACAGGACATTCAAATGTTCTCCAGAGCTACCCGGTCATGGGAATTTCAAAAATTTCACGGTATTGTTCTAGCCAATTTTCAAGGATGAAGTTGGAGGCACTGTGGATTTCAATTCACTCAGAAACCATTAAATGGTGAGGAAGCTCATTTCAATGAAAACTCTGGAGAATTCTTACAGGCAAGGCTTCCAAAAGTGCCCAAAAGTCAGATTAATCCAGGCCCATTGAGGTCTACAATGTATGTTCCATGTGTGTTTTGACTCTCAAATATGGCTGCCAAGTCTTTAAGAATAATATCATGTGATATCCTGGCTGAGATTCCCTGTGCTCTGTGGAAAGTCACCTTGGGCCTAGATGTCACTTTCCAAGGACAACTCTCATGCATGGCCATCTAAAATTCCAACACAATTCCTGGCAATAATTCTCTGAGATCAGTAAAAGAACTCAGTCTCTAAGGGGAATCACACCAGAGTGCAAGCCTAGGTGGACCCAGTGATCTCCTCCAACCGCCAGACATATGTCCACAATTAAAACCAAACACTCTCACATGGCCCTCATCTTCTTCCATATAGACACTCATCATATCCTCTGGCTGGAGGTTTCCATAAGGGACGCAGCCCACGACAGTGTCTAAAATAAGCTCCCTGCCCCTCATTTGCCTAAAGTCAGGGTGGCCTGGACTCTCTTCCTGTGAACCAGGAGTGATCAAATAGGCCTGCCTTTAATATTGCTTGGCTTCTCCAACTTGAGGCCTTCTAGCTTTGGGTTTTAGATTCTTTAAGTGGATTGGAGTCATGAAAATCAAGCACCTATGGCCTAGCCTCTGCAGGGCTTTGAAGAACTCATTTGACCCAAAGGATCCCTATTCTCACTTGATGAATATCAGGAACCTACCAGAGGAAGGCAAGAGAGTTCATCAACAATATCTGATCTTTTTGCCATTTTGGTTTTGGATGCATGCATGGGATCTATCTTTAGATCCATCAGGTGCTGAGAATCTAAGCCACAGCCTCACACAGGGCAAACAGGCTGATTCAGACATATCCCAATCCTAAGCAATTAAGCAAAGAGCCACAGGTGATGCCCTTTCATTTCCATTTGAAAACTCTTTTCTTCAGGCTTCACAAAGTGGTGGCTTGAGGCAAAAAACTTCCTGACATTCAACAGAACAATAGGTAAGCAGAAGGACCAAAAGCAGGGTTTCTCCACTGAGACTTTCCTGGTCAACAGATATCTGAGATTTCTGAGATGCTAGCCATTTCCTTCAGCTTCCAGTACATAGCAATGTCACAGATCTTGGAGGCGGTACAAATCTTGGACACAAAACCATGATACTATTCTGGAGAGTGGCCAGAATTGAGAGAGAAAACAGGAAATTAGGAAGCTTGTAGGTGTTGCCCATCCATAAGGCAAGCCAGAGTCCACTCATGAATTGGGCAGGATGAATGCTGGGAAGCTTTCTACTAGACAGAACACATCCATTGATGCATTGTCTTTTCTAATGTCTACAACAATGGACTCAGTGGGATACACACACACATAGGAACACTCGCCTTGTCAAAGGACTTAATACAAATATTCCACTCCATACCAAACAAACCGCCTTTCCTACCTATCCTCAGAACATGAGACAAAACCACAAACTCACACCCACACCCACAAAGGCACCTCCTTCCCCCTAGTAAGTCTGTGACTCCCCGGAGTATCCTCTGACTAGTGAGCCATACTATGTTCCTCCAAAATGACCTCTCCTGTCTCACATCATGTCTGCTTGGCCAACTCTGTGACGTTCTCAAGAGCCAGCGGTGAGGCACTACCTGCCTTCTCAGGAAAAGCCCCTCTTCAGAGGTTTCCTGGCATTTGGCCTTCCTCACATCTGTAGGTACCAAGAAAGACTGACTCTGTCCTTGGTAAATCCAAACATGTCAGACCACTGGGACTAGGACAGAGACTGTCTCTGGGTGCCTGGCTTCCTGGATTTCAAGTTCAGAGAGTTCCATCACCAAGGAAGTGAGGTGAGATCACCTCCTTCAGGATCTGAATTATGTCACTGCCTTGGCAACCACTTTGTCCTAACAGTTGCTTCCAAAATACTATGAGGTGGAGGCTGCCCTGATTTTCATGGGACACTTTCTCTAGTTAGAATGTTATATCAACCATAAGCACCCGGGAACAGCTTCCACACAGGACTGGTTTGGTCCATGTTCTATACATTAAGAAGAGAGAGATTGATTCAGACTCAACCCTTCATCCTGAAGAGATAGGGAGATGGAAGATGTCTTTTGCTTTCTGAGGTAATTCATAGCTGCCTTCATCTTCACCAGGGATCACTTCTGCATGAACATTTGAGTTTCTCAGCAGGTGAACATCCCCTAGATTCCTGTAGTTTAATACACACACTGTTCCTGCTCTCCTGCAAAGTTAGTGTATGGTTAGGGTTAATAATATGTTCGATTTGGGTTAGGAATCATTCTGCAGGATGAATAATGAGATTGGGAACCTGCGATATTTATAAGAATATATAGGTGAAATATATGTATGAAAACGGGAATCTAAGAAGGATTTGAAGCCCAGAAGGGCATTGAGCCCTTGATTTGGATACTTAGTGTTGAATTATGTTCTGTACAATTGTCTCAGTTAAATCGAAATACAGTGGCATAGGACCTTGTACCTTGGATGATTGAATGTAGAAGAGAACATCCAGTCAAAAAGGGATAGTCAGTAGGATTAGGAAGATAGTCAATAGGTTTAGGAAGAAGAGTGAGTATATGATTTGGAATAAAAAGCTTCTTTAGCAATAGGGTTTCATTGGGAGAGTGAATGTAAATGTCAGCACATGTGAAGAGTTAGTCACAATGATGAACTGGGGAAAATGTGTAGGAAAGCAGGTGTCAATAGAGACATTACGAAATCAGGCAAAGTATAAAGTGAGTCATAGGATTAGACATTTTCAACAGGGTTGAGTTTGAATACATAATCATAGGAAAAAACAAATATGTCGTCACGAATGGGAATGACATTTGAGAGCATTAGGCAACCTGGACATGGATGTTATTAGTTATCCACGTTCACTTTCCTTTTAGGCTTTTGTACAATCATAAGTGTTACATTTTTATGTTTTTTTTTGTTCAGAATATTACTGTGATAAAATGTATATGTAGATCAGGTGACATGAGTATTTCTTTCACCATTTTTGGGGGCAATATTTTGAAGACGTATACATTAGTATTAGGGGTACAAAGAGGTGTACCCTGTGTCTATTAATATAGAGATAATGCATGAATAGACCATACTATGAATAAATAACGTAACTGATTCCACTTTAAATAATGGATTGAATTGATATGTGAAAATATATAAGAAATCTTATATTGATATACAATCATTCATTCCAACCAGTTATTTATCTAATGGTAATATTAGGATTATGGTTTATGAAGAATGGTGTTTGAGTTTTGCTTTATACGTGATGATGTTAAACAAAAATAATGTGTTTGGAAAGAAGTCTCATGAAAAGACCAGTCAAGAAACATGGAGGGATACATGTGTTCTGAATCAGGAAGTGATTGATCGTGAAACAAATGCCTATAAATTTTCTAATTTGTGACTGAAATATATATCCCATGATGTGCATAAACTGAAGACATAGTAACGTACAAGTGTTGAATAAAAATGAAAGTCAAAATACACATCATGTCCCCTAGAAATCAACTTGCATTGATTTTAAACTGGCTAAGTAACTGTAGAAATATTAGGGTTTGTATGCACCATTCACTGAATTTAGTTTTCAGTACTAGGAAACAATATGTATTTCAGGTGGATGATTATTTCTGAAAATAATCTTGTGGAAAGTTGATTATAAATCCACAGATATGAATATGAATGAATTTAGGGAGTGCATAATAAGACACATATATTTCATATTTTGAAAAATCTAAAGAGTATATATATATATACACACACATGCAAAAGCACAGATATTAAAAAGTAGCAATACAGGAGATCCATTATGAAGGCAGGCATGGAGAAATCAAGTCTCTGATCTCTTCAGCGGGCATAGGGAGTCGTAAACTGTCTAAATGCTGTTTGCTCAGAATCACTAGGCAATACTGACCTGTTGTGAATCTGGCGTGAACAGTCTGGGCCCCTCAGAACACACACAAAGCCCGGATTGGCTGCATTCAAGCTTAGATTCGTCTGGTTTTTGTGACTCAGCACTAACATTCCCGCTGAAATAACTGGTCGGGCTTTCTGAATTGAGAGTTAAAAGCCAACTGAGCCTTCATAGGCAGTGGCCACAGGATTGAAATGGGGCTTGGGAGAGATAGTCAGGACCCACCTGTTGCATTGGTCACCCAGCAAAGGGAACGAACGGTCACCATTTGAATGGGATACCACCATGGCAGAGAACTGACGTCACAGGCGGAGAAGATAACTTCATTGAAACCAGCGCGACAAGTGTGTAATCCCATTGCCATATCTCTCAACAACGCAGGGAAACCTCAAGGGCCCTTCCCACCTCTGCCGTAATGGCCCCTCCCAGCTCTCCAAGGAGCGCGATACCTAGACCTAGGGAATCAAGATTGGCTCGGGACTCGCGGCGTGGAATTCCCTGCTACCGCTCCCACCAGTGCTGACAATTGAGGTCTCTTACACCACCTACCGGGGCCATGGCTCCTGAAGGGCAAGCAAATTTGCTGGAGGTTCTCAGCCCCAAGCTCTACAAACTTAGGGTCTGAGGAAGGCAAACAAGGAGAGTGTGCCCAGGCATTCATGGAAACAGGGCTACCAGGAGCAGAGGCCTGGCTTGTAACCAGTATTGTGGTGAGCATCACAGGTGAGTGGGGCCTGGCTTGAGGAAGCACAAGAGAAAGCCCTAGGCACTCAGAATTGGAGACCCGCCCAGTCTGGGAGAAAGAGCTGCTGCACAGTGATTGGTTCTCACTTATTGAGAGGAGAAGCTTGGCCCAGTGCGCACAGCTCCACCTACTGAAAGAGAAGTTATTTGAACTCTAGGACTGCATGTATTATTATTATTTTTTTATTTGTTTTTTTTCTTTCATTTTCATTTTTGTTATTGTTGTTCTTTAACTTTTTTAAATGTTTTTATTTTTTAATTTTTTTATTTTATTATTATTATTATTTTAAATTTTAATTTTCAATTTTTTAATCATCATCATTACTTAAAACTTTCTTTCTTTATTTTCTATTTTTTTCTTTTGTCTTTTCATTTCTTTTCATTTTTCTTATTCCCCCTTCCTTGAATTCTACCTGCCTACTCTCATTCTCTTTAGTGACTTCTCCCTTCCCTTCTAATATCTTTTCTCCCAAGCATCAAATAAATTTATAAGAGTAAGCAGTAACTCAGTAGTCAAACAGAAGAAGAAGTAACATGAGCAGCATATAAAAACAAGGAAGAAAAGGAGTACGAACAATGAAGGACAGCCTAAATATTCAAGAGCACCTAGAGTCATCAAAAAAATGGTCATATAAAGAACTCAAGTAATTCCTTAGACAGATGGAATGGAACCTTAAAGAGGATACGAGACAGCAAAAACAAACAGTGATAAAATGCATTGAAAATGAATTACATAAACAGATAAAATGAGAAATTAAGCATCTTTATCAGGAGATAGAGATTATTAGAAAAATCAAACAATAATTCTAGAAATCAGGGAAATGATAAACCAAATTAAAAACTCAATTGAGAGTATCACTAACAGAGTAGAACAAGTAGAAGACAGAATGTCAGATAATGAAGACAAAATATATCATCTTAAAAAAAGTCTAGCCAACAAAGAAATGCTGTAAAAAATTATGAGAAAACATTCAAGAGATATGGGATAACATAAAAAAAAACAAACTAATGAGTCATATGGATAGAGGAAGGTACAGAGATTAAAACCAAGGGAATGAGAAACCTGGTGAATAAAATAATTACAGAAAACTTTCCAGAAATAAAAATGGAAACGGATAAACAAATTGTAGATGCTTACAGGACACCGAGCACACAAAATCACAGTAGACCAATGCCAAGACACATTGTTATAAAGATATCCAATATACAGAACAAAGAGAAAATATTAAAAGCTACCAGAGAAAGGAGGCAGATTACAATAATTACAATCAGGGGTAAACCAAAAAGTTTAACAATGGATTTTTCATCATAGACGCTGGAAGTGAGAAGATCCTGGAACAACGTACTTCAAACACTGAAAGACAATGGATGCCAACCAAGAATTATGTATCCAGCAAAATTAAGCTTAAGATAAGACAACGAGATAAAAATATTTCATGATAAAGAAAAGCTAAAAGAATTTCAGCCAGATAACCAGCATTGCAAAGCATCTTGAGCAAAACACTACACGAGGAAGAAATGAAAATCAACAACGAAAACCATCAGTGAGAAGTGCCTCAGTAATGACAGAGGGAAGGGGAAAAGCAAATCATGGAGAATCAAACTAATTAAAAAAAATATATATAAAAACATGGGTGGCAGTACAAACCATATATCAATAGTAACTCTAAATGATAATGGCTTAAACTCTCGAATAAAGTGACATTGGCTTGTAACTTGAAATAAAAAAAAAACAAATCCAACAATATGTTGCCTCCAAGGGACACATCTGAATGGAAAAGACATACACAGGCTGAAGGTGAAAGATTGGGAAAATTTATACCATGCACACGGTCCTCGTAAGCAAGCAGGGGTGGCCATCCTCCTATCGAATAAAATCGACCTCAAGACTAATTTAATCAAAGGGATAAGGAAGGACTTTATATACTGTTAAAAGAAACCATTCACCGACAAGACATAACAATTATCAATATTCACGCAGCAAATAATGGTGCTGCGACGTTCATAAAACAATTTATCCTCAAGTTCAAGAATCAAATAGACCACAATACAATAATTATGGGTGACTTCAACTCACCTCTCTCACCATTGGACAGATCCTCCAAACAAAAGTTGAATAAAGAAACTATAGAACTCAATATCACAATCAATACCCTATACTTAACTGACATATATAGAATATATCAACCATCATCAAGTGGATATACTTTTTTCTCACCAGCACATGGATCCTTCTCAAAAATAGACCATATGTTATGCCATAGGGCCACCCTCAGTAATTATAAAGGGGTGGAGATAATACCATGAATTTTTTGTGATCATAATGGAATGAACCTGGAAACCAATGATAAAGAAGGAAGAAAAAATCATACATCACATGCAAAATGAAGAATATGTTACTGAATGATCAATGGGTTACAGAAGACATAAAGGAGGAAATCAAAAAATTCTTAGAGATAAATGAAAATACAGACACAACATATCAGATTCTATGGGACACAATGAAATGAAGTTTTAAGAGGTAAATTCATCGCCTGGAGGTCATTCCTCAAAATAGAAAAAAAAACCAAACAAACAAATGAGCTCACACTTCATCTCAAAGCCCTAGAAGAAGAAGAGCAAAAAAACAGAAAATGTAGCAGAAGGAAAGAAATAATTAAAATCATAGCGAAATTGAAACAAAAGAAACTATTGAAAAAATTAACAAAACTAAAAGGTGCTTCTTCAAAAAGATAAATAAGATTGACAGACCCTTAGCCATGCTAACGAAGAGAAGAAGAGAGAGAACTCAAATTACTAACATACGGGATGAAAAAGGCAATATCACAACAGATGCTACATAAATACAGAAGAAAATTAGAAATTATTTTGAAAAACTGTATTCCAATAAAATAGAAAATAGTGAAGACATCGATAAATTTCTTAAGTCATATGATTTGACCAGACTGAGTCAGGAGGAAACACACAATTTAAACTGACCAATATCAATGGATGAAGTAGAAGAAGCAATCAAAAGACTACCAACCAAGAAAAGCCCAGGAACGGATGGGTATACAGCAGAGTTTTACAAAATCTTTAAAGAAGAATTAATACCAATACTTTTCAAGTTATTCAGGAAATAGGAAAACTGGAAGCTCTGCCAAATTCATTCTATGAGGCCAACATCACCCAGATTCTGAAACCAGACAAAGACACCTCAAAGAAAGAAAACTACAGACCAATATCTCTGATGAACCTAGATGCAAAAATCCTCATTAAAATTCTGGCGAATTGGATACAAAGGCACATCAAAAAAATTGTGCACCATGATCAACTTGAATTCATCCCTGGGATGCAAGGAGGCTTCAATATATGGAAATCAATAAATGTTATTCACAACATCAATAGACTTAAAGATAAGAACCATATGATCATCTTGATAGACCCAGAAAAACCATTCAACAAAGTAGAGCATTCCTTTATGTTCAAAACATTTTAAAAACTAGGGATAACAGGAACTTACCTCGACATTGTAAAAGATAACTATGTTAAGCCTCAGGCTAGCATCATTCTGAATGGAGAAAAATTGAAGGCATTCACTTTAAAATCTGGAACAAGGCAGAGATATCCTCTATCACCACTTCTATTCAATATAGTTCTCGAAAAACTGGCCAGAGCAATTAGAGAGATGAAAGACATTAAAGGCATAAAAATAGGAAAAGAAGAACTTAAATTATCACTATTTGTAGATGACATGATTCTATACATAGAAGAGCCAAAGGGGTCTACAGAAAAAACTACTAGAACTAATAAATGAATGCAGCAATGTGGCAGGATATAAAATCAACATGCATAAATCAAAGGCATTTCTGTATATTAGCGACAAAACTTCTGAAACAAAAATGAGTCAAAACACTGCATTCCCAATTTCCTCAAAATAATTAAATACTTGGGAATCAACCTAACAAAAGAGGTGAAAGATTTATATAATGCAAACTACAGAACCCTAAAAAGAGAAATAGAATAAGATCTTAGAAGATGGAAAAATATACCCTGTTCATGGATAGGCAGAAGTAACATCATCAAAATTGCTATATTACCAAAAGTTCTCTATAGGTTTAATACAATGCCAATCAAAATCCCAAAGGATTTTTTTTGTAGAAATAGATAAAGAAATCATGAAATTCAAATGGAAAAATAAAAGACCCAGAATAGCAAAAGCAATTCTACGCAGGAAGTGTGAATCAGGCAGTATAGTGATACCAGATTTCAAACTATATTACAGAGCATTCATAACAAAAACAGCATGGTACTGGTACCAAAACAGGCGGGTGGACCAATGGTACAGAATGGAGGACACAGAGACTAATCCAAAAATCTACAACTGTCTTATATTTGATAAAGGAGCTAATGGCCTGCAATGGAGGAAGGATAGCATCTTCATCAAATGGAGTTGGGTAAACTGGAAATCCATATGCAACAAAATGAAACTGAATCCCCTCCTCTCACCATGCACAAAAGTTAACTCAATGTGGATCAAGGAGCTAGATTCAAATCAGAGTCTCTGCGTCTGATAGAATAAAAAGTTGGCTCCTATCTACATATTGTCTGGTCAGGCTCCAAATTCCTTAATAGGACACCCATAGAATAAGAGTTAATAATAAGAATCAACAAATGGGACTTACTTAAACTGATTTTTTTTTCTTAAAGAGAGAAACAATAAGAGAGGTAAATATGGAGCCTACATCATGGGAACAAATTTTTAGTCCTCACCCTTCACATGGAGCCCTAATATCCAGAGTATACAAAGTATACAAAGAACTCAGAAAAGTAGACAATAAGATAACCAATAACCCAATGGGCCAAGGACCTGAACAGAAACTTCTCAGAGGAGGACATAGAATCAATTAACAAGTACATGAAAAAATGCTCTCCATTTCTAGCAGTAAGAGAAATGCAAATAAAAACCACCCTAAAATACCATCTCAATCCAGTGAGATTGGCAGCCATCATGAAGTCAAACAACAACAAGTGCTGGCGAGGTGTGGGGAAAAGGGTACTCTTGTACATTGCTGGTGGGACTGAAAACTGGTGCGGCCAATTTGGAAAGCAGTATGGAGATTCCTGGGAAATCTGGGAATGGAAGCACCATTTGATCCATCTATTGCCCTTCTCGGACTATTCCCTGAAGACCTTAAAAGAGCGTACTACAGGGATACTGCCACATCGATTTTCATAGCAGCACAATTCACAATTGCTACACTGTGGAACCAACCCAGATGCCCTTCAATAGATGAATGGATAAAAAAATGTGACTTTTATATACTATGGAGAATTACGCAGCACTAAAAAATGACCAAATCTTGGAATTTGCAGGGAAATGCATGGCACTGAGCAGATTATGGTTAGTGAAGCTAGCCAATCCCTAAAAAACAAATGCCAAATGTCTTGTTTGATATAATGAGAGCACCTAAGAACAGAGCAGGGAGGAAGAGCATGAAGAAAAGATTAACATTAAGCAGAAACATGAGGTGGGAGGGAAAGGGAGAGAAGAGGGAAATTGCATGGTAATGGAGAGAGACACTTATTGTTACACAAAATTACATATAAGAGGTTGTGGGAAAATAAACAAGGAGAGAAATGATTTAGAGTAGGTATGGTAGAGAGAGAAGATGGGAAGAGAGGGGAGTGGGGATAGTAGAGTATAGGAAAGGTAGCAGAATACAACAGTAACTAATAGGGCATTATGTAAAAATATGGATGTGTAACTAATGTGATTCTGCAATCTGTATTTGGAGTAAAAATGGGAGTTCATAACCCACTTGAATCTAATGTATGAAATATGATATGTCAAGAGCTTTGTAATGTTTTGAGCAACCAATAAAAGAAAAAAAAGGTAGCAATATATATGCCAATAGAAATTCATCATGAAATGTATATAATCCATAGATCGAAAAATATTCATTTTACTGAACATGGATTCATGTATAATGTTTTTCAACTAGGAAGCTCACCCATAGGTTGAATTTTCAGTTCCAACAGCGTTTAGGAGGAGTGATCTCTTCTCTCAATTTGCATCTACCAATTCAGCCACCTCACAAGTGTATACGAGTGATATCAGGTAGAATTCTATATGTGCATATAAAAATACATGTGCTGAATAGGCTACAGAGAAAGGGAGATAGGGATTCACATATTTGCTAATTTTAAAAACACATGTAGAACTATTTCAACAAAAAATTGACTAGACTTGTAACTCCTACATTATATAATGCAAAAGGCAATTCCAACTATACACCATGCGTCCTCTGAACTGCTTGTGTTTCTTCTCTTTTTGGCTTATTTTTCACCATCATATTAGGATTATTAGTCAGAGACTAGTAGGGTATGGGTTATAGTGTCAGGGATTCAGTATTTCAAATGGAAATTGAAAAATGAATCCAATGTGTATGTAAATATGTGCTACACAAAAATCTTCCCACTCACATCCAGAACAATGCCTTGACATTACCTACGCCCCAAGTAAAACACAATTAGAGTAGAAAAGTGTGAAAATCTATGAATACAAATATGGAATGGAATATGCTCGGGAGTTCAGAACCTTGGAGGTGGTAGAGGAGTTTCCAAAAGTAAAGGACAGGGTAAACACTCCACAAACAAGGAGCTCTGCTGGCCTAAGAATTCTTGGGAAACGGCTTCTGAGGTTGGGCACTTGAAATATATGTTGTTGTCATGAGCTTTAGCTTACTTTGTAGTGAGACCATCAAAGCTGGGTCTGCATCTATGTGACCGAAAGACATGGTTTCTTATATTCCAATGAACATGAGGCTGCAGTGCTCAATTCTCTCTTTGTAGCTAAACTGTGTCCATTGGAAGCTATGTGTCTCCCGGTGGGGACTGTGAAGACATTTGGTCATCCTCCACTTTTCGTGGTATTTCTTGCTTCTGCACTGGGAATTTGGTATTTGCTTCACAAAACATAAAAAGTTCATCTGGGATACAGTGCTGGAGGGAGTTCTCTCATGTGTGGTGGGTCAGGGTCTGCAGGAGAATGCACCAACCAGGCTTCTATCCCACATAGCTTGCCCCAATAACCATAGCAACCTGATTCTGAATATTGCCCTGAAAACTCTCCATTTAACAAGATGAATTACATATAAGGGTCTGATGTCTGCACTATATCAGTCACAAGCCATTTGGAAGCAAATGGCAGATTCACATGGCCCAACCATGATGTTTTATCACACACCTGCCCAACACTGCTCTAGGCCCCCTACTCAGCAGGCTCCAAATTACTGGCTTCTCTTGTTCTACAGGATTTTCATGAAACCCAGTCAAAAACAAGGCACTGTCTGGTATACACATGATCAGCAATAGGCCATCAAATGTTTCTGCAGTGCCACCTGGTCATGGGAATTTCAAAAATTTCATCGTATTTATCTAGCAATTTTTCAAGGGTGAAGTTAGAGGCACTGTGGGTTTCAATTCATTCAGGAACCATTAAGAGTTGAGAAAGTTCATTTCAATGAAAGCTCTGGAGAACTCTCACAGTCAATGCTTCTCAAACAGTTGCCAAAAGGTCTCCTAAAGCCAGGCCAATTGACATCTACAATGTGAGGTCCATGTGTGTTTTGACTCTCAAATATGGCTGCTAAGTCTTTCAGAATAAAATCATGTGATATCCTGGCTGAGATTCTCAGGCCTCTGTGGAAACCACCCTGGGCCTAGATCTCAGTTTCCAAGAGTGAGTCTCATGCGTGGCCTCCTAAAATCCCAACACAATTCATGGCAATACTTCTCTGAGGTCAGTTTCAGAACTCAGTCTCTAAGGGGAATCACACCAGAGTTCAAGCCCAGGTGGACCCAGTCATCCCTTCCATCCGCCAAAAAATGACCACAATTAAAATCAAAACACTACCACAGGGCCATCATCTTCTTCCATGTAGACACTCATCATAACCTCTAGCTGGAGGTTTCTATGAGCCCAAGGTAGTGTCCAAATAAGCTCACTTGCCCCTCATTTGCCTAAAATCATGATGGCCTGGACACTTTTCCTGTGAACCAGGAATGATCAAATATTCCTGCTGTTAAAGTGTTCCACTTCTCCAATTTGAGGCCTACTGGCTGTAGGGTATAGATTCTTTATGTGATTTGGAGTCATGAGAAAACCCAAGCAAATATGGGCTAGCCTCTGCAGGGATTTCAAGAACTCATTTGACCCAAAGGATCCCTATTCTCACTTGATGGAGGTCAGGAACCTAAAACAAGAGGGCAAAAATATTCACCCACAATGACTGCTCTTTTGGCCATTTTAGTTTTGGAAACACATGGGATCTTTCTTTAGATCCATCAGGTGCTGAGAATCTAAGCCACAACCTCATACAAGGACAAGAGGCTGATTCAGACACATCCCAATCCAAATCAATTAAGCAAAGAGCCACTGGTGATGTCCATACATTTCCATATGAAAACAGTTTTCTTCAGGCTACACAAAGGGGTGGCCTGAGGCAAAGACCTTCCTGACATTCAGGGTAATAGAAATAGAAGTAAGCAAATGGCCCAAAGAAGGGTTTCTCCACTGAGACTTTACTGGTCACACTGAAATCTGAGTTTTCTTAGATGCTCCCATTCCTTTCAGCTATCCAGTACATGGCCATGTCACAGAACCTTGTGGTGTTACATATTTGGGAAACAAAACCATGAGTCTATTCTGGAGAGTGGCCAGAATTCACGAAGAAAACAGGAACTTTAGAAGATAATAGATGTTGCCCATCCATAAGGCAAGCTGCAGTCCATTCATTAATTGGGCAGTATGAATGTGGGGAAGCTTTCAACTAGAGACAACACATCCATTGATGCATTCTCTTTTCTAATGTCTACAACCACGGATACAGTGGGATACACAGACTTAGAAACACTCACCATGTCAAACGACTTACTAGAAACAGTCCACTCCAAACCAAACAAACCACCTTTCCTACCTATTCTCAGAACATGAGAAAAAACCACAAACTCACACCTACAACGGCAAAGGCACTTCCTTCCCCCAAATAGGTCTGTGACTATCCGGAGTGTCTTCTGACTGGTGGGCCATAATATGTTCCCCCAAAATGGCCTGTCCTGTTTCAGATCTGGTCTCCTTGGCCAACTCTGTGAAGTTGTCAGGAGCCAACGGTGAGCCACTACCTGCTTACTCAGGAAAGGCCCCTCTTCAGAGCTCTGCTGGCATTTGGCCATCCTCACATCAGTGGGTACCAAGAAAGACTGACTATGTCTTTGGGAAAAGCAAACAAGTTAGCCCACTGGAACTGGGAGTGGGACTGGCTCTGCGTGCCTTCCTTCCTGGATCCCAGGTTCAGAGAATTCCATCACCAAGGAAGTGAAGTGAGGTCACTTCTTTCAGGAACAGAATATGCTCACTGCCTTGGTAACCACTTTGTGCTAACAGTTGCTTCCAGGGTTCCCATGAGATGGAGGCTGCCCCAACATCCTGTGACACATTCAGAAGTTAGAATGGTATATCAACCATAGGCACCAGGGAACAGCTCTCCACAGAGGCCTGGTTCAGTCCATCTTCTCTTTATTAAGAAGAGAGAGGCTGATTCAGACCATCAATTAATCCTGACCAGGTTGTTTGCCATGGAAGATGACTATTGCTCTCTCAGGTCCTACATAGCTGCCTATATCTTCTGCAAGGATCATTTCTCCATGGATCTTTGATGTTCTCAGCAGGTGGAAGATCATCTACATTCCTATATTGTAAGACCCACACTGTCCCTGCTCTTAAGTAAGTTATACTGAGGGAACAGTGTATGGTTAGGGTTAATAACTTGTTCAATTTGGGTTACAAATAATTCTGCGGGATGAATAATGGTATTGGCAAAATGCGATGTTTACAAGAGTATATATGTGAAACATAAGTATGAAAGCAGAAATATAGGTAAGATTTGAAGCCCAGAAGGGCATTGGGGACTTGAGTGGGATACTTAGCTTTGAGTAATGTGCAGCACAGATGTCTCAGATAAATCAATATACACTGGCATCGGACCTTGTACCTTGGATATTGAATGTTGAAGAGAACATCCAGTCAAAAACCGATAGTCGGCAGGATTAGGAAGGGAGTTGGTAGGTTTAGAAAAAAGAGTGAGTATAGGATTTGGACCAAAAGTTCTTTAGCAGTAGAATTTAGTGTAGAGAGTGTATGTAAATGTAAGCACATGTGAAGAGTCAGTCACAATGATGAACTGGGGAAAAATATAGGAAATCAGATATCAATAGAGACATTAGGAAATCAAGCAAAGTATAAGTTGTGTGATAGGGTTAGACATTTTCAACAGGTTTGAAGTTTAATATATAATCTTAGGAAGAAACAAATATGTAGTCAAAAATAGAATTGATATTTGAGAGCATTAGGCAACCTGGACATGGATGTTTTTAGTAATCCATGCTCACTTTCCATTTACGCTTTGGTACAATTGTAAGTGTGACCTATGCTTTTTGTGTCCAGAATATTTCTGTAATAAAATGTGTATGTAGATCAGGTGACAATAGTATTTCTTCCACCAATTCTGGGAGCAATATTTTGAAGACTTACAAATTAGTATGGGGGTACAAATAGGTGTACCCTGTTTCTATGAATATAGACATAATGCATGAATAGACCATACTGTGAATAAATAATATAACTGGATCCACTTTAAATAATGAATTGAATAAATATCTGAAAATTTATAAGAAATTTTATATTGATATGCAATCATTCATTCCAACCAGTTATATATCTAACGATCATCTTAGGGTTACGGTTTATCATGAAGGGTGTGTGAGTTTTGGTTCAAAATTGATTATGGAAATAGAAAATAATAAATTTGGAAAAAAGTCTCATGAATAGACCAGTCAAGAGACATAGAGGAATACATGTGTTCTGGAGCAGGAAGTGATTGAAAGTAAAACAAATGCCTATAAATTTGCTAACTAGTGAATAAAATATATATACTATGATGTGCATAAACTGAAGAAATAGTAATGTACCAGTGTGGAATAAAAATTAACGTCAAAATACGCATCATGTCCCATAGGAACCTACATGCATTGATGTTAAACTGGGTCAGTTAATGTACACATATTAGGATTTGTATGCACCTTTTACTGAAGTTAGTTTTCAGTACTAGGAAACAAATATGTATTTCGGGTGGATGAATATTTCTAAGAATAATCTTGTGAAAAGTTGATTATTAATCCACATACATGAACATGAATGAATTTAGGGAGTGTATATAAGACACATATATTTCATATTTTTAAAAATATGGAGAGTGTATATATATATATATATATATATATATATATATATATACATATATATATATACATATATATATATATATACACACACACACACACACACAAACACAGACATTAAAAAGTAGCAATATATATGCCAATCAAAATTCATCATGAAATATATATCATAAAGATGCAAAAACATTCATTTTAGTGAACATGGGTTTATGTATAATGTTGTTCCACTGGGAAGCTCAACCATAGGTTGAATTTTCAGTTCCAACAGCGTTTAGGAGGAGTGATCACTTCTCACAGTTTGTATCTGCTAAGTCATATATCTTACAAGGATGTACGTGTGATACCTTGTAGGATTCTATTTGTGCATATAAAAATACATGTGCTGAATAGGCTCCAGAGAATGGGAGACCGTAATTCACATATTTGTTAACTTTAAAAACACATTGAGAACTATTTCAATTAAATATTGAATAGATTTATAACACCTACCCTTTATCATGCAAAAGGCAAGTCCAACTCTGAACTGCAAGTATTTATGTACTGTTTGGGTTACTTTCTTCCATCATATTAGGATTAGTAGTCAGAGTCTAGTAGAATATGGGTTAGTGTCAGGGATTCAGAATTTCAAATGGAAAAAAGGAAAATTAATCTTCCAACTCTCATCCAGAACAATGCCTTGTCATTACCTTCGCCCCAAGGAAGACACAATTAGAGTAGAAGAGTTACAAAATCTGTGATTACATTTCTGGAATCGAAAATGCTCAGGAGTCCACAAACTTGGAGGTGGTATAGGAGTTTCCAAAAGTAAGGACAGGGTACACACTCCACAAACATGAAGCTCTGCTTGCCTAAAACATTTGAGAAACTGCCAGTGAAGTTGGGCACTGAAATATAGGTTGTTGTCAGGAGTTAAGCTTCCTTTGTAGTGAGACCCTCAAAGCTGGGTCTTCATCTATGTGACCTGGAGGACATCGTTTCCTATTTTCCAATGAACACGAGGCAGCAGTGCTCAATTCTCTCTTTGTAGGTAAACTGTGTCTCTCTGTGTGGACTGTGAAACAATTTGGTCATCCTCCACTTTTCGTGGTGTTTCTTGCTGCTGCACTTGGAGTTTGGTTCATGCTTCACAAAATACAAGGTGTTCAACTGGGAAACAGTGCTTGAGGTATTTCTGTCACGTGTGGTGGGTCAGGGTCTGCAAGAAAATTCACCAACCAGGCTTCTATCTCTCAAAGATTGCCCGCTTGTCCATAGCAACCTGATTCTGAACATTGCCCTGAAACCACGCCATATAACAAGATGCTTTTACATATAAGGGTCTGATGTCTGCACTCTGTCAGTTACAAGCCATTTGGAAGCCAATGGCAGATCCAAATGGCCCCACCATGATGTTTTATCACACACCTGTCCACCACTGCTCTAGGCCCACTACTCAGCAGGCTCCAAAATACTGGCATCTCTGTTCTAAACAATTTTCATGAAACCCTGTCAATCAAGGCACTGTCTGGTACACTCATGGTAAGCAACAGGACATCGAAAGTTTCTGCAGTTCCACCTGGTCATGGAAAATTCAAAAATTTCGTGGTATTTATCTAGCCATTTTTCAAGGATGACGTTGGATGCACAATTATTCAGGAACCATTAAATGTTGAGAAAGTTCATTTCAAAGAAAATTCTCGAGAACTCTCACAGGCAAGGGTTTCCAAAGAGTGGACAAAAGGTCACTTGAAGCCAGGACCATTGAGATCTACAATGTGAGGTCCTATGTCTTTTGACTCTCAACTATGGCTGCCAAGTTTCAGAATAAAATCATGTGATATCGAGGCTGAGATTCCCAGTTCTTTGTGGAAAGCCACCCTGGTCCTAGATCTCAGGTTCCAAGGGCGACTCTCATGCGTGGCCTCCTAAAATCCCAACACAATTCATGGCAATTCTTCTCTGAGATCAGTTTCAGATCTCAGTCTCTAAGTGGAAACACACCAGAGTTAAAGCCCAGTTGACCCACTCATCTCTTCCAACCGCCACACCAATGACCAGAATTAAAACCAAAACACTCCCACATGGCCCTCATTTTCTTCCATATAGACACTCATCATAACCTTGGCTGGAAGTTTCTATGAGGCACACAGCCCAAGACAAAGTCAAAATAAGCTCCCTTGCCCTTCATTTGTCTAAAGTCAGTGTTTCCTGGACAACGTTCCTGTGAACCAGGACTGATCAAAGAGGTCTGCCATTAATACTGTTCTGCTTTTCCAATTTGAGGCATACAGACTGTCGGGTATAGTTTCTTTATGTGATTTGCAGTCATGAGAAAACCCAAGCACCTATGGGCTAGCCTCTGCAGGGCTTGAAGAACTCAGTTGACCCAAAGATCCCTGTTATCACTTGATGGAGATCAGGAACCTTACACAGGAAGGCAAGAGACTTCATCACAATGACTTCTCTTTTGGCCATTTTGGATTTGGATGCACACATGGGATCTTTCTTTAGATCCATCAGGTGCTGAGAATCTAAGCGATAATCTCACACTGCACTAAGAGGCTGATTCAGACATATCCCTTTGCAAAGCAATTAAGCCAGGAGCCACAGGTGATGCCCATTTATTTCCATTTGAAAACTGTTTTTTTCAGGCTTTGGAAATGTGTGGCCTTAGGCAAAGTCCTTCCTTTCATTCAGGGCAACAGAACAATAGGTAAGCAAAATACCAAAGCAGATTTTCTCCACTGAGACTTTCCTGGTCACACTGATATCTGAGTTTTCTGAGATATTCACCATTCTCTTCAGCTATCCAGTACATGGCCATGTCCCAGATTGTGGAGGAGATACATATCTTGAACACAAAACCATGAGCCTATGGGAGAGTGACCAGATTCAGGAAGATATCAAGAATGTAGGAAGGTAATAGGTGTTGCCCATCCATAAGGTAACCTGCAGTCCATTCATAAATTGGACAGGATGAATTCTGTGAAGAATTCTACTAGACAGGACACATCTATTGATGCATTATCTTTTCTATTGTCTACAACCACAAATACAGTGGGATACCCAGACATAGAAACACTCACCTTCTCAAAGGACTTACTAGAAACAGTCCACTCCAAACCAAACAAACCGACTTTCCTACATATTCTCAAAACTTGAGACAAAATCACAAACACACAAACAAACACACACACACCCACAAAGGCAACTTCTTTCCCCAAATAGGTCTGTGACTATCCGGAGCGTCCTCTGACTGGTGGGCCATACTATGTTTCCCCGAAATGGGCTGTCCTATGTCAGATCTGGTCTTCTTGGCCAAAACTGTGAAGTTATCAGGAGCCAGCGGTGAGCCACTGCCTGTTTTCTCAGGTAAAGCCCCTCTTCAGAGCTTTCGTGGCATTTGTCCATCTTCAATTTAGTAGTTGCCAAGAAAGACTTACTATATCCTTCTTAAATCCAAAAATTTGAGACCACTGGGACTTAGACTGGGACTGCCTCAGGGTGCCTGGCTTCCTGGATTCCAAGTTCAGAGTGTTCCATCAACAAGAAAGTGACATGGGTCACTTCGTCTAGAACTGAATGAGGTCACTGCCTTGGCAACCACTTTGTCCTAACAGTTGCTTCCAAGGGTCCCTGAGATGGATCCTGCCCCTACTTCCTATGACACTTTCACAAGTTAGAATGGAATATCAACCATAGGCACCTGGGAACAGCTCTCCACACAAGCCTGGTTTGGTCCATCTTCTCTACATTAAGAAGAGAGAGACTGCTTCAGACACACCCCTTCATCCTGACCTGTTTTTTTTTTTTTTTTTTTTTTTTTTTTTTTTGTCATGAAAGATGACTTTCGCACTCTCAGGTCAATCATAGCTGCCTACATCTTCTTTAGGGATCATTTCTGCATGGACCTTTGAAGTTCTTCGGAAGTTGAAGATCTCCTACATTCCTGTATTGTAAGACCAACTCTGTCCCTGCTCTTCTGTAAAGTTAGATTGAGGGAACAGTGTATGGTTACAGTTAATAACATGTTTGATTTGGGTTAGGATCATTCTGCTGGATGAATAATGGTATTGGGAACCTGCAATATTTATAAGATTATATAGGTGAAAAAGATGAATGAAAACAGAAATCTCGGTAACATTTGAAGACCAGAAGGGCATTGGGTCCTTGATTGGGATACTTAGCTTTTAATTATGTTCTGCACAGATGTCTCAGATAAATCTATACACAATGGCATAAGATCTGATACCTTGGATGATTGAATGTTGAATGTAAACCATTCAAAGAGGGAGAGTCGGTAGGATTAGGAAGATAGTTGGTAGGATTATAAAAAAGTGTGAGTATAGCATTTGGACAAATAGTTCTTTAGCAATAGGTTTTCAGGTAGACAGAAAATGTAAATGTCAGCATATGTGAAGAGTCAGTCACAGTGATGAACTGGGGAAAATATGTAGGAAAGCAGATATCAATAGAGACATTAGGAAATCAGGCAAAGTATAAAGTGAGTGATAGCAAAAGACATTTTCAACAGGCTTGAGATTGAATATATAATCTTAAGAAGTAACAAATATGTAGTCACCAATAGGATTGACATTTGAGAGCATTAGGCAACCTGGACATGGGTTATTTTCATAATCCATACTCACATTCCATTTAGGCTTTGGTACAATCGTAAGTGTGACTTTGCATTTTGTGGCCAGAATATTACTGTGATAAAACGTATATGTAGATCAGGTGACATGAGTATTTCTTGCACCATTTCTTGGAGCAATATTTTGAAGGGGTATAAATTAGTATTGGGGGTACATATAGGTGTACCATGTATGTATGAATATAGAGATAATGCATGAATAGACCATACTGCGAATAAATAATATAACTTGTTCCAACTTTAAATAATGGATTGAATTGATATCTGAAAATACACAGGAATCATATATTGATATACATACATTCATTCCAACCAGTAATACATCTAATGGTAATATTACGGTTGTGGTTTATCACCAAGAGTGTGTGAATTTTGCTTCAAATTTGATTATGGAAATCGAAAATAATGTGTTTGGAAAGAAATCTCATGAAATGACCACTCAAAAACAAGGAGGAATACATGTGTTCTGAAGCAGGAAGTGATTGAATATGTTACAAATTTCTTTAAATTTGTGAACTTGTGGATGAAATGTATATTCTATAATGTATAAAAACTGCAGAAATAGTAATGTACCAGTGTTTAATAAAAATGAACGTCAAAATACACATCATGTTCCATAGGAATCTACTTGCATTGATGTTAAAGTGGGTCAGCTACTGTAAAAATATAAGGATTTGTTTGCACCATTCACTGAAGTAACTTTTTAGTACTAGAAAACAAATATGTATTTCAGGTGGATGAATATTTTTAAAATAAACTTATGAAAAGTTTAATATAAAACCACATACATGAACAAGAATGAATTTAGGGAGTGTATAATAGGACACATATATTTTACATTTTGAAAAATCTAGAGAGTATATATATATATATATATATATATATATATATATACACACACACACACACACAAAACACACACAGAGACATTAAATAGTAGCAATATATATGCCAATTAAAATTCATTTTGAAATATATATCATCCACAGATCCAAAATATTAATTTTACTGAATATGGATTTATGTATAATGTTTTTCAACTAAGAAGCTCACTCATAGTCTGAATTTTCAGTTCCAAAAGCATTAATGAGGAGTGATCTCTTCTCACACTTTGTATCTGCCAAGTTAGCCACCTCTAAAGAATATACGTGTGATACCAGGTAGGATTCTATATGTGCATATAAAAATACATGTGCTGAATAGGCTACAGAAAAATGGAGACAGGAATTCACATATGTGTTAACTTTAAAAACACATGCAGAACTATTTCAACAAAAAATTGACAAGATTTATAACTCCTACCCTATATCATGCAAAAGGCAAACCAACTATCCACCATGCCTCCTCTGAAGTGCTAGTATTTCTATTCTGTTTGGGTTACTTTTCTCCATCATATTAGTATTAGTAGTCAGAGTCTAGTAGGGTATGGGTTAGTGTCAAAGATTCAGCATTTCGAATGGAAAATTGAACAATGAATCCAATGTGTATGTAAATATGTGCTACACAAAATTATTCCCACTCTCATCCAGAACAATGCCTTGACAATTCCTTCACCCCAAGTAAGACACAATTAGAGGAGAAGATTTAGAAAATCTGTGAATAAATATGTTAAATGGAATATGCTCAGGAGCTCACAACCTTTGAAGTGGTAGAGTAGTTTCCAAAAGTATGGGACAGGGTAAAAACTCCACAAACATGGAGGTCTGCTGGCCTAGAGATTTCTAGAGAAACTGCCTGTGAGTTTGGGCACTTGAAAAATATGTTGTTGTCAGGAGCTTTAGCTTCCTTTCTAGGGAGACCATAAAAGCTTGGTCTGGATCTATGAGACCTGGAGGACATGGTTTCTTATTTCCCAATGTACATGAGGCAGCAGTGCTGAATTCTCTTTTTAGGTAAACTGTGGCCACTGGGGGATAAATGTGTGGCAGTGTGCACTGTGAAGCCATATGGTCATCTTCCATTTTCGTGGTGTTTCTTCCTGCTGAACTGGGTGTTTGGTATTTGCTTCACGAAATACAAAGAGTTCAACTGGGTCACAGTGCAAGAGGAAGTTCTGTCATGTATGGTGGGTCAGGTTTTGCAGGAGGATCCAAGAACTAGGATCCTATCCTACATATCTTGCCCCCTTGACCATAGCACCCTGATTCTGAACAATGTCCTCAAACCTCTCCAAATAACAACTTGCCTTTACATGGAAGGTTCTGCTGGCTGCACCATGTCAGTCAGAAGGCATTTGAAGCCAATGGAAGATACACATGGCCCCACCACAGATGTTTTATCACATACCTGCCCACCACTGCTCTAACCTACTACTCAACAGAGTCCAACTTACTGGCATCTCTGTTCTACACCATTTACATGAAACCCAGTCAATCAAGGCACTGTCTGGTATATTCATGATCAGCAACAGGACATCAAAAGGTTTTCCAGTGCCACCTGGTGATGGGAAATTCAAAAATTTCATGGTATTTATCTAGCCATTTTTCAAGGATGAAGTTGGAGCCACTGTGAGTTTCAATTCTTTCAGGAACCATTAAATGGTTAGGAAGCTCATTTCAATGAAATCTCTGGAGAACACTCACAGGTAAGGCTTCCCAAAGAGTGGCCAAAAGATCATATGACGTTATGCCCATTTAGGTCTACAATGTGAGGTCCATATGAGTTTTGACTCTCAACTATGGGTGCCAAGTCTTTCAGAATAAAATTTGTGGTATCCTGGCTGAGAGGCTCAGTGCTCTGTGGAAAGCCACCCTGGGCCTAGAACTCAGTTTCCAAGGGCAACGCTCATGCCTGGCTTCCTAAAATCTCAACACTATTTATGGCAATACTTCCCTGAGGTCAGTTCCAGAACTCAGACTCTAAGGGAGTCACACCAGAGTTCAAGAACATGTGGACCAAGTCATCTCTTCCAACCGCCACCCAAATGACCACAATTTAAACCAAAACACTCCAACGTGGCGCTCATCTTCATCCATATAGACACTCACAATAACCTATGGCTGGAGTTTTCCATGAGGGGCACACCCCAAGACCGTCTCCAAAATAAGCTCTCTTGCACCTAATTTGCCTAAATTCAGGGTGGCCTGGACACCCTTCTTGTGAACCAGGAGAGATTAAGTAGGCCTCCCGTTAATACTGCTCCGCTTCTTCAATTTGAGGCCAAATGACTGTGGGGTTTGGATTCTTTATGTGAATTGGAGTCTTGAGAAAACCCAAGCAAATATGGGCTAGCCTCTGCAGGGCTTTGAAGAACTCATTTGACCCAAAGGATCCCTAATCTGACTTGATGGAGGTCAAGAAAGTTACAGAGGAAGGCGAGAGACTTCATCCACAAGGACTGCTCTTTTGGCCATTTTGTTTTGGATGTAAACATGGGATCTTTCTTTAGATCCATCAGGAGCTGAGAATCTAAGTCACAGCCTCACACAGGGTAAATAGGCTGATTCAGACACATCCTTTCCAAAGCAATTAAGCAAAGAGCCACAGGTAATGCCCATTCATTTCCATTTGAAAACTGTTTTCTTCAGGCTTCAAAAAGTGTTGGACTGAGGAAAAGACCTTCCTGACATTCAGGGCAACAGAAGAATAGGTAAACAAAAGGCCCCAAGCAGGGTTTCTCCACTGAGACTTTCCTGGTCACACTGATATCTGAGTTTTCTGAGATGCTCACCATTCCCTTCAGTACATGGTCATGTCACAGAGCTTCAAGGTTGTACATATCTTAAACAGAAAACCATGAACCTATTCTGGAGAGTGGCCAGAATTCAGGAATAAAACAGGAACTAAGGAAGATAGCAGGTGTTGCACATCAATAAGGCAAGCTGCAGTCCATTCATAAATAGGGCAGGATGAATGCTGTGAAGCTTTCTACTAGACAGGACATATTCATTGATGCATTCTCTTTTCTAATGTCTACAACCACGGACACAGTGGGATACACAGACATAGAAATTCTCGCCTTGTCAAACGACTTACAAGAAACAGTTCACTCCAAACAAAACAAACTGCCTTTCATACCTATTCTCAGAACATGAGACAAAACCACAAACCCACACCCACACAACAAAGGCACCTCCTTTCCCCAAGTAGATCTGTGACTATCCGGAGTGTCCTCTGACTGGTGGGCCTTACTATGTTCCCTGGAAATAGCCTGTTCTGTCTCAAATCTGGTCTTTTTGGCCAACTCTGTGAAGTGGTCAGGAGCCAGCCGTGAGCCACTGCCTGCTTTCTCAGGAAAGGCCCCTCTTCATAGCTTTCCTTGCATTTGGCCATCCTTACATCAGTAGGTCCCAAGAAAGACTGAGTCTGTCCTTGGTAAATCAAAATAAGTTTGACCACTGGGACTGGGACTGGGACTGGCTCTGGGTGCCTGGCTTCCTGGATTCCAAGTTTAGAGAGTTCCATCACCAAGGAAGTTAGGTGTGGTCACTTCCTTTTGGAACTGAATGAGGTCACTGCCTTGGCAACAACTTTGTCTTAACAGTTGCTTCCAAGGTTACCATGAGAAGGAGGCTGCTCCTACTTCCTGTGACACTTTCACAGGTCAGAGTGGTATGTCAACCATAGGCATGCAGGAGCAGCTCTCAACACATGCCTGCTTTGGGCCACCTTCTCTACATTAAGAAGAGAGTGGCTGATTCAGACACATCCCTTCATCCTGAGCAGGTTGTTTGCCATGGAAGACTTTTGCTCTCTCAGGTCCTTCGTACTTGCCTACATCTTCTCCAGGGATCATTTCTGCGTGGACCTTTGAGGTTTTCAGCAGGTGGAAGATCCTCTATAATTCTGTATTTTAATACCAATTCTGTCCCTGCTCTTCTGTAAAATTAGATTGAGAGAACAGTGTATGGTTAGGATTAATAACAGGTTCGATTTGGTTTAGAAAGGAAACTACACGGTTGAGCAAACAGGGTCCTACAGTTAGCAATAATATGAGGATTTTTAATGGACCGGCCATGGCAGATAAAAGCGTAGTTAATCAGGTCACTATGTGAACCAAGACTCAAACCTCCCTTTTGGGGCCTCTGTCTCTCTTTGACGCTCTTCAAGTCGTTTTCTTAACTTACTCATAGATTCTTTTACAACTCCAGTATTGTCGGCATAAAAACAACATTCTTCCCTCAATGCAAGCAAAAAGGCACCTTTCTCTCATAAAGAGGAGGTCCAACACTCGCCTGCTTTGTAAAACAACTTCAGAAAGAGAGAGGTTAAAATTCCTGTAAAGCTGTGATGTCGGTTTTTAATGTCTTTAAACTTTGGCATATTTCTGCTTCTAATTGTGTCTTTGTTGTGTCTCATGGACTAGCCCACCCCTTCAGCAACTATTATTTCTAATAGGATGGCTAAAGTGAGGGATACAGGTTCCCAGTGGAACCGGGTTGTATGCCCCCCTATTTGATCTTTAAATGAACCTAAGTCATGATAGAGAACTCTGGAAAACATCTGCATCATTACATAATTAATCACATATATTGACCATTTTATGAAAACATAAATAATGTTAAAGTGTATAGAATTATACTGTTGTAGGGACGGACAAGGAAAGGGACCTAAGATAGCACCAAACACAGGAAAACAGTCTTATTTGGTTGCATCCGGATTTAGAGGGCATTGCTTCTGTTGTAATCAATTAATCCCCTGAACCCCAAGTTTCGGTAGTTTTAGAATTTGTACCCAACATGTAAGGGAAGTGGCTCAGAAGTTCACAGTCTGTAGAAATTCACAGAAATCAGTTTTTGTTTCTGTTTTTGTTCCTCTGTTCTGGGCAAGTTAACTTTTCAAAGACACCTTGGAAAGGGAGAGCTTTTTTGTCTCTTTTTTTTCTCCCTGCCAGCTGTCACCATGAAGCCCAATTGGTAACTTTTTATCTTAGAAATCTAGCCATCTCTGTGAAGCCCCAGCTCAAGGCCAGAGGCCTTGTTCACATATTTTGTGAAAATCTAGTAAGGCGGTGTCAAGCTTAGGGGTGGTGATTTTTCCAGCCAGTGGCCAAGTAGAACAGGGCAACACGAAAAGTGGAAGTTTATCTACATTGAACTCTTTCAGAGGGACTCTTTTGCTGAAAGACCTAATGTAAGCCTCGGTGAAGACTTCTGGAGAAGGTTATTTAAGACATATCTATGGACCTGGTACAGAGGGGGAAGACGGGGAAGGCGAGGCTGAGAGCAGCTCCGTGGATCTGAGAATGAGGAAGATGAGATGTAAAAGAATAATGGAAAAGGGGTTTGGGATTTTCCTAGAGCAAAACTTGAGCAGTAGAACAGGTAGAGCAGAGGTGAAGATGGGAGTGAGTATTCCAAAAAGCCTGTGAGGGACTTTAAATTCTTAGAAACCTGTTTTCAGTGATGACAAAGCAACTTTAAAGGCTATTTTTATTACATCTTGGATAGGGGTCTGAGGGCTCTTCTCAGCTGGTTTGAGCTTTGGTTTAGCTTCTTAGAGGACTTGGTGGGACCTAGTGCAGGCACAGACAGAAAAAGAGAGGAGTGAGTGAGTGGAGGGGTACCTCAGTACCTGCTACCTCAGCAAGGGGGCAATGGTCTGAGAACTGGCGGAGGTTTGGGTTTTTGATGTAGTAATTGGAGGGAAGAAATCAGGTTGCTGAGGTGGGAGTGACAGCAGAGAGTCTAGAGCAGAAGGCTGAGGGTGAGGAACTATTGGAGAAGCATAGTACAGGATGTGAGTGAAGGAGGGAAAAGGATTCCACATAGGGGAATTTTCCCCTTTTGAGCACTTGCCGAAGTTAAAAATGTCACGCAGAATTTGAGCATCTAGAGAACCCTCTGGGGGCCAGAGTTTTTGGTTGTCTAATTGGTTATATGGCCAATGCTGTGTACTGAATTTGATGAGGAGTTTGGGTTCTACCAGGCAGCCCCGGTATGCTCACATCCCCATGAATTACACAAGAAGTTGGCTTTCCCCCCACACAGCCATGGCTGTTTGTGGCTTTGATAGTCCGCCGGGCATATATAGTAATCTAGGCTAACCAACCTGAATCTGGCTCACGTTTCCGTGCATCCATAATGTTTGTTTCAATTATCTATGGTATGGAAGGGATTTAATGGAACTTTAGTGGGATCCTCTTCATTGGGGTTATCTCAATAGGAAAGACGTATACCAAGCTGAAAAATGTCTGGGTGGAGAGATAGCCACCAGGTCCCTAAGGGGGCTGTATGCGAGATAGACCATACTTCTTGTCTAGTAGGATTTCAGATCAGCCTTCACTGCTGAACAGGCTGATGAGGGTTAGGAGTACTGGTGGCCAAGGGGAGAGTCTATAGTCTTGTCCACATAGCGAATACGCAATTTGAAATGGTTACCAGTTTTTTCCAGTTTCCAACCAGAGTCTGGACACAGCGAAGGCTTGAGATGAGAGGCATGGATCCAAAAAGTGATTCTGTCTACTTTTATGGCTGTAGGTGTTATAAGTAGCACCTGGTATGTTCCTTTCCAGCGGGGTTCTAGGGATAACACCTGATGTTGTCTTATGTTGACGAAGTCTCTTACTTGATATTGATGTGGAATCCCCTCGTCCCCAGGTTGGTAGGCAGTGGCCAGCTGTTTCCACAGTTATCACTGAGTTCTTTCAATGGCTTTAAGTCTGTCAAGCAAGGGGTGTGGAAGGGATTGTTAGGCCTTAGAGTTGGGGATTAGGTCCCTTACTGGATGATGGGCATCATAGAGAATTTCATAGGGGGTGAGGTTACACAAAGAAACTGAGGGAGTATTTCTCGCATGAAACAGTGCATAAGGCAGGAGCATAGTCCAATCTTTTATGCCGGTCTCTAAGCTTAATTTTGTTAAGGTCTGTTTAATGGTTCTATTTATTTTTTCTACCTCTCCTGAGCTCTGGGGTATATAAGCATAATGTAACTTACAATGAATCCACACCTGACTTACCTGGGCCATGAACACAAGTCCATTATTAGAACCTATTATCTTAGACAGACCGTATCTTGGAAAAATATCTTCCAGGATCTTCTTGAGAACCATTTGCGCCGTTTTTTTTTTTTTTTTCTGTGTGTGTGTGTGTGTGTGTGTGTGTGTGTGTGTGTGTGTGTGTGTAAGGCTTCAATCCATCCTGAGAATGTATCCACAAAGACTAGGAGATATTTAAGTCCATACCTTGCTGCCTTAATTTCACTAATGTCCACTTCCCAGAATTGTCCTGGTCTGGTTCCTCGTAGGTGCTTTCGTCTAAGAAACTTGGAAGGGTAAGCATTAAACAATTGACTGACCCGACAGGCTTTTGTTACCAGTTCAATTATTTCCTTTCGCTGTGAGTCAGTTAGTGGAAAACTCTGTTCTTAATCCTACAGGAATGCCTGCAGTTTCTTTGAACCAAGGTGAGTGAGTTGATGTACATTTTTAACGTAGTGTAGGGCTTTCTGTAATTGCAGGCTGGCTGAGCTCAGTAAAGTTGAGGCGTTCAATTTCAGTGTCCTTAGATGTTATCTAAAAATTTCTGGTACTTAGGGGTCCATTGGAATTGGGCATCTCCCTTTAACAGCGGGTATAAAGGAGCAGCTAAGACTCAAACCCATTTATCCATAACCTGCAAAACCCAGCAATCCCAAGAAACACTTAGTTGTCTGCTGTAAGATGGGGTTGGTATCTGCTCAATGGTTTGTTTTCTGGGGTCAGTGAGCCATCGTTTACCGCCCCTAAGGAAATAGTCGAGGAAGATTACTTCTTGCTGGCAAATTGGGCAATTTTGGCAGAAGCTCTATACCCGAGTTGAGCAAGCTCGGATAATAGTGCTTGGTTCCCAGTTCACAGTTTTCCTTGGTGTTGGATGCCAGTAGCAGGTGATCCACATATTGAAGCTGGGTGAATTCGGGGTGTGTAGTTCAGAAATTGTTGAGATCTCTGTGAAGGGCTTCATCAAAGAGAGTGGGGGAGTTTTTGAACCCCTCTGCGAGTCTAGTCCAAGTTAGTTGACTAGACTTTCCGGTTTCTGGGTCTACCCACCCAAAAGCAAACAGCAACTGACTATCTTTATGCAGAGGCAAGCAAAAGAAAGCTTGTTTTAAGTCCAGAACAGTGTACCATTTCTGCTCAGGGTTCAGAGTGCAAAGCAGATTGAACAGATTAGGTACCGTGGGGTAAATGTCCTGCACTCTGTTGTTGATCTCTCTTAGGTCTTTAACAGGGTGATAGTCCCTGGTTCCTGGCTTTTTCTTCTAATAGCAGGGGAGTGTTCCAGGCCAATTGACAGGGCCTTAGGACCCCTAAGGCCAGATATTTCTGAATATAGGGCCTTATCCCATCTTTAGCTTTTTATGCTTAGAAGATATTATTTGACATTGATTGGGGAGGCTGAGGTTTTTAACTCCACTGTTATTGGAGGTTGTTTCACGGCCAGGCCTAACACAGCAGTTTTTGCCCAGGCATCTCGGTAATCTGTTAACCATTTCTGGGGTAGCTTGCCTGTTTGATCAGTCTTGGGGGGTGTGAAGAGTGGACGTTCATCTTCTACTAATATAGTTAAAGCAGTGACTATAGGAGTTTTTACTGAAGGATTTAGAAATTTCATTTGGGGGCCTTCAGGGTTAAAAGTTATTTTGGCCCAGAGCTTGGTGAGCAGATCTCTGCCCATCAATGGGTGCGGGCATTCTGGGATTACTAGGAAGGAGTGATGGATTTTTCCTTTCCCCAGGTCCATGGTCCTCTTAGTAGTCTAAGCCCGATATTTACTGCCATTAGCCCTTTGAACTACAGACCTTTTATTTGATAGACGGACCAATGGGGCCTTAAGGGCTGAGTATACTGCTCCTGTATTCACTTCAAAGTTTACTGGGGTCCCCTACACTTCAAATCTTACCCTGAGCTAGGGAAAGAATCTGAGCCCCAACTTTCTTAGTCATCCCCCAGAGTCAGAATGGCTGGCTGGCATGTCTGTCTCTTTATAGGGCACTCTTTGGCCCAGTGTCCTTTTTTTTTTACAGTAGGCACATTGATCTGAGGCCAGGGGTGGCCTGTGGCATGGGCCCAGGTATCGCTTCCTGTCACCTTATGTCTTAATTTCTGGCCTCGTTCTTGTTGTGACCAGGATCTTAGTCAATGCCTTAGTCTTTCTTTTGCTTCTCTCATCCTCCCTCTGCTCCCTTTCTTTTTCCCTGTTTCTCTCTTATAGTATACTTTTTCGGTTTCTCTGACTAAATCTCTCTTTTAACTTTTTTTTTTAATATCCATGGCAGCTTCAACAATTAAGGCCATCGTGACAGATGCCTTTTGATCTGCTGCCTGAGGATCGAAAGGAGTATATCTCTTATATGCCTCCATAATTCTCTCTAGAAACATAGAGGAAGATTCATCAGGCCTTTTAATAATTTCTCTTACCATGGCCAAATCAGTTGGTCACCTAGCGACCCCTTGGATACCCGCAATTAGAGCCTGGCAATAATTGGACAGATGCTCCCTATCTTCAAAGGTGTTGGGGTCCCAGTTGGGTTGGTTAAAGGGGAAGGCAGCTTTTATTATGTTGGGAAGTTGTGTTGGTCGCCCATCAGGTCCGAGGATATTTTTTTCTAGCTTCCAGGAGGTTTTTCTCTCATTCCTCTGTCATGAAGAGAGTCCCTAGGAGTTGTTGGCAGTCATTCCAAGTAGGCAGGTGTGAAAACGTTGGCGAGTTCTCTGAGTTTTTTTTTAGCCGGGCCAGCTGCCTCCAGGGAAGGAGGCGCTGTGTGTGTCATGGGACAGTCATCTGGAGGGCGCTGGGCCATTCTGGCTTCCTCGAATGGTGGAGAGGCTGAGTCAGCAGCAGGGGAATTACTTACAGGGTTTTGGGGGTTGGGGGACAAGGGCAGAGGATAAGGACGAGTAGAGTCTTGAGACTCAGGGAGAACAGAGGGTGGAGGTTGAGGAACAGAGAGTTTGAGAGATAGAATCATAGGGGAAGGAGTAGGAGTGGGTGCAGGGACAAGGAAAGGCTTCACCCATGGAGGAGGAGATTTGCAGAGGTCCTGACAAGTTAAGATATATGGCTATTGATCTGGATGTCTATGTGGCCCCGGCTGAAAGACAATATCTCAGACTTTTCAAATTAGTGCGAAGTAGAAACATCCTTCTAGAGGCCATCCGACTACAAAGTTGGGTTATTCTGAGACACAGAATCTGCCAGGTCTGGTGTTTTAATAAAAAAGAAAGAATCTGAGCCCTTAAGCAAACTTTGGTCCAGTGATTAAGGGTCAGGGACAGAGGCATTGAAGTGCTCTGTCCCATAATGAAATATACACAGACAGTGAAAGCAACAACACATGACACAGACAAGACAAGACAATAAAGACAGGCAATGGACGTCCAATACTGAGACCAGGACTGAGTAGCCGGCAAAACCTGACGGGCTGGCAATTCCGAATCTGAAAGAAAATATCACTGAGTCGAGGAGACTATGGTTCCTCGATTTCCCGAGTGCATCCCCCAGGGACATGGCCTGTGGCTCTGTGACATGTGTGTCAGCCACCGTGGGAGAGAGCTCACGCTCTTTACCAATAGCCATTTTGTCAAACCCTAACCTGAATCCTGAAACCAGAAAGAGGGGCTTTATTTACCCCCAGAGCATCCCGTTGGGGGTCTTTCATCTGCAGCTGCCGGATCTCGCTGGGGCCACCAGAAGTAAAGGTCGGGTGACCATCGATGAAAGAGACCACCAAGAGACTGTCTAATGCAACAGCAAATTGTTTATTGGGAGTCCGGCATGCAAGGGCTCAGAGCTCGCTTGAATAGAGCAGAGAGCCCTGAGAACAGCTTAAGAAGTGCTTATATATTTTCCTTGGAGAGGGCAGGGAGGGAAGTTTATTGATGGGTAAGGGCGAGTGGGCGGTTTGCGTGCAAATGGTTGATGGAGTACATTCTGCAGTTTGGCAGTTGGGGGCAGCACATTCTGGGAACAAGAAGAGCAAACAGTTCTCAAGATTTCAACAGTGTTTTATTAAGCATACAGAAAAACAGGAAGTGACAAGTACCTATTTTATTAACCTTTCAATATAAGTATGAAAACAGAAATCTAGGTTAGATTTGAAGCCCAGAAGTTCATTTGGCCCTTGATTGGTATACTTAGCTTTGAATTACGTTCCGTAGAGATGTCCCAGAAATATGGATATACAATGACACAGGACCTTGTACCTTCTCAGAGGTCAGTTCCAAAACACAGTCTCTAAGGGGAATCACACCAAAGTTCAAGACAAGATGGACTCAATTATCTCTACCAACCACCACACAAATGACCACAATTAAAACCAAAACACTCCCAAATGGCACTCATCTTCTTCCAAATAGACACTCATCATAACTTCTGGCAGGAGGATTCCATGAGAGGCGCAGCACAAGACAGTGTCCCAAATAATCTCCCTTTCCCCTCATTTGCCAAAAGTCAGAGTGGCCTGGACACCCTTCCTGTGAACCAGGAGTGATCAAATATGCCTGCCAGTAATACAGCTCTGTTCTTCAATTTGAGGCCTACTGACGGTGGGGTTTAGATTCTTTATTTGAATTGGATTCATAAGAAAACCCAAGAACATATGGGCTAGCATCTGCAAGGCTTTGAAGAACTCAATTGACCCAATGGATTCCTTTTCTCACTTGATTGAGGTCAGGAACCTTACAGAGGAATGCGAGAGACTTCATCAACAATGACTGATTTTTTGGCCATTTTGATTTTGGATCCACACATGGGATCTTTCTTTAGATCCATCAGGTGCTGATAATCTAAGCCACAGGCTCACACAGAGCCAAGCGGCTGATTCAGACACATCCCTTTACAATGCATTTAAGCAAAGAACCACAGGTGATGCCCATTCATTTCCGTTTGAAAACTGTTTTCTTCAGGCTTCACAAAAGGGTGGCCTGAGGCAAAGACCTTCCTGACATTCAGGGCAACAGAACAATAGGTAATCAAAAGGCCCTTCGCAGGGTTTCTCTACTGAGACTTTCTGGGTCACAGTGATATCTGACTTTTCTGAGATGCTTGCCATTCTCTTCAGCTATCCAGTACATGTCCATGTCACAGTGCTTGGAGGTGGTACATATCGTGGATGCAAATGCATGAACCTATTCTGGAGAGTGGCTAGATTTCAGGAAGAAAACAGGAACTTAGGAAAATAGCAGGTGTTGCCCATCGATAAGGCAAGCCCTAGTGCATTCATAAATTGGGCAGGATGAATGCTGGGAAGCTTTCTACTTGACAGGAAACATCCATTGATGCATTCTCTTTTCTAATGTCTACAAGCACGGACACAGTGGGATACACAGACATAGAAACACTCGCCTTGTGAAACAACTTACTAGAAACAGTTCACTCCAAACCAAACAAACCGACTTTCCTGCCTATTCTCAGAACATGAGACAAAACCACAAACACACATCCACACCCACAAAGGCACCTCCTTCCCCAAGTAGGTCTCTCACTCTCCAGAGTATCCTCTTACTGCTGGGCAATACTATGTTCCCCCGATATGGCGTTTCCTGTCTCAGATCTGGTCTCCTTGTCCAACTCTGTGAAGTGGTCAGGAGCCAGCTGTGAGCCACTACCTACTTTTTCAGGAAAGGCCCCTCTTCAGAGAACTCCTGGCATTTGGCCATCCTCACATCAGTAGGTACCAAGAAAGACTGACTCTGTCCTTGCTAAATCGAAGCAAGTGAGACACTGGGACTGGGACTGAGACTGACTCTGTGTGCCTGGCTTCCTGGATCCCAAGTTCAGAGAGTTCCATTACCAAGGGATTGAAGTGAGGTCACATCCTTCAGGAACTGAATGAGGTCACTGCCTTGGCAACCACTTTGTCCAAACAGTTGCTTTCAAGCGTACCATGAGAAGGAGGCTTACCCTATTTTCTGTGGCACTTTCACAAATTAGAATGGTATATCAACCATAGGCACCAAGGAACCGCTCTCCACACAGGCCTGATTTGGTCCATCTTCTTTATATTTGGAAGAGAGCCTTTAGTCCAGGGAGCACTGCAGTGAACCTCTGCACTAAAACTATTAGCAAGCACCTGATGGAGGATGCCTCCATAGGTAAGTGGCTCCTTTATAACATCTGATATCTGGTTAAGGGAGATCTCTTCTGATGACAGAGATGTGCCACGGGGAGGCTCACATATACTTCTGTCCAGGACAGTAACGAGAATCTTTCTGTCCTCTGTTCTGTTCTGTAGGGAATTCCTCTGGAACTGTAGAGAGGTGCCGACGGGCACGCACGCGCTCCTACCCTGGAGCTTTAGCAAGATGTTGTACTCTTGCCCTGTTTCTGTGTTTAGGCGCTGGGTTTCTGTTTTTTTGTGTTCTGTGTTCTATTTTTTGGTTTTTTGTTTGTTTGTTTTTGTTCGTTTTGTTGTGTGATTTTGGTGGTAAAAACTTAAGTATATTGGACATGAAAATCAGAAATAAAGAGATTAAGCCTGACACCCCTTTGGACTGTGTTTTAAGGAACTGCAATGAACTTTATCCCCCATTGTAAAGCAGGATGATAGAAGCCCCTAGCTGGCTGCCTGGAGCACACCCATTGCAGAGGGCTATGCCTGCTGGGGACCTAAGAACTGAGTATCTCCCAGGTTAACAAGTGAAACTCCTTTAAAACCCCTTGTCCCTCCAGATAAAGAGAGTCACAACTTTGGCAGAGTCCCCTGTGTTTCTCCTTTGTTAGCCAAGCAATAAAACTCCTTTTTTTCTTTTTCTCAAAACCCAGTCCTCATTATTAAATTTGTATTAATTGGCTTCAAGGTCAGGAACCAAACTTTAAGTTACAAATCTTGTACCCACCCTCCGCCCCTGAACTTTGTGAGAGCTATCTACTGAAATGTTAGGAGATAGAGCATGCTTGATGTGGAACTGAATCAGAGGAGCTAATCCTGTATGTAAAAGGGGAAACTGAGGGACTCCCAGCAGCTGCCAAAGCCCTGTTGATTCAGGGAATTACCTCCTTCCTTCCCTGCACTGTAAGGATTATGCCACCTCTGTCTTGTTAAAAAAAGAGAAAAAGAAAAAGGTGACACTAAATGCAGTAAAGTCACCATGGAGACACTTTATTTTACATTTCAGGTTGCCCTTCTGTGAAAACATCTGGTCCCCTTGTGGGGACATCTATGGTGCCACTGCTGTAGGAGATTTTTCTCTTATCTGTTCTGGTTTAAAGGGTTCTGTCTGACAGCCATAGTCTGGACCTCCTTTCTGTCTGTATTGTGTCTTAGTTTCTGGCCCTTTAAGGCATCTGCAATAATGTGTTGATATTATAAATTGTTTTTGGGGAAAGATCTTAGCTGAATGTGTGTCTAAATGATGATGTTTTATTTTAACAATCTGGTAACTGAATGGGTTTTTGAAGCATTGCACAATCTTGCAGTAAAAAGTCGGGTTTAGGTAATTGTTTAGTTTATGATTTCAGATAATTCATGCCAGAGAACTTAAATACTTAGGATGGATAACTGAAGAACTCTACTTCCAAGTTGGCAAGAAACTTCCCAATCATACGGTCTTTTTTTTTTTTTTCACCAATTTTGAATTGGGTAGCCTGGGAAAATGTCACTGTGTGTACCAGTGCATTAATTTGGACATAAATAGTAAATCATAGTATGGTGTCTGTTGACCAAACAAGATGTAAAGATATAAAATTTTGTGAATTGTATCTTAAACTTGTATCATAATTTTCAACATCTGAACCTGAAAATTATGGTTAAAATGCCTTAGTCCTGAGATGTCTGTTCAGAATAGCAGTTTTTTTGCTGCTCCTTCCAGACCTCAGCCATGACTTATGTTGAAATGCAAATGAAAGAAGCCTGCAAGCTTTGTAGGAGAGTGATTTGAGGTCTAAGGGAAAAAAAGGTAAATTGTATGTTATTTACTAATTACTGGCAAGTCATTTTTTCTAGGACTCTTATTTTTTTTCTTAGATACTTTATGTTTTTTGACCTCATGATTTTGAGCATACAGACCTAGGTTAATGTTTTTCTGATCAGTTCTATCTTTGACCAACTGTGGACTTTTTGAAACATTGCAATAAAGATTTCAACTACGAAAAGCTACAAGGCCTTTACTATTATTATGTGTGCACAAATTGTTATGTGTTGTATGTCTATATATACATATGTCCGTATATCATATATATGATACACAAATTAACATATATAAGGAGCGCTCATAAAAAAATAGCGCTCGTAAAAACAAATTTTAAAAAAGTGGATCCAAAGATCTTTAATTCACGTGATTTAAATGTTTCAATTTAAATTGGATAAAGAGATAAAAACAAATGTCTTTAAATTTAAGCTTACAAAGTTTTCTAGGTGTTCAAACATCTAACAAAATATTAACATCTACAAAATGTCTAATATGCCTTGGCTCTAGTACCTTTCCTTCAACATAAAAATGGTTTACACTGTTCAATACATTTCTCTAACTTTTTGATAAATAAGTAAAGTAAATTTGATATGGGATTACTCATTCATGAGTACTTTTGTTAGATATCTGATTGATTTACTAAGATCTGTATTTTTTTTAGTAAACTCTGTATAAGATTGTAAAAATCAGTCATGTGTTAATGAGACAAAAATTTCTTAAAACATAAGTTTACCCATAACATTGAGTTTATTAAGATTTATGTTTTCTAGAGCAAGCAACCATAAAAATTAAACAACTGATTAAATAAAAACTGTTATTTTAGAGCACTGTACTGCCATTTCTTTAAAAGCCAAACTTGATTAATGTAGAAACATAAATGTAATTGTTATGCTATTAATGTTTTCATATCTTACAGGTATGCAAGTCTGTAAGGTAGAAACGTTTAAAGAGTATTATATCAAGCTGGTGCTCTGAAGTTGTGTGGTAAAAAATATATTGTGGATTTATTTACCTGTTATCAATAAGATATGTAAATTTTTATGTTACTTTTTACATTGGGGAACAATTTAAATGTATTTTTAAGTTAATTAGAGCCTAATCTTTGTAAAGGTTAAAAACTTTCAGCCTTTCTTTAATTCATGTTTTAAATGTGATATCATATGGTGTTAGCTAATGTTCATGTGACCTCAAACAATTTATTTAAACATTGTCAAATGATATTTAAAAATAAAGATCAACTTTAGAACTAAAATAGTTAAGATTTATAAAGAGCCCTGCCTTACCTGAGATAAGGCTGTGTGTCCCATCTTACTACATGTGAGAATGACTATGAAACCATTAGGTCAGATAATATTTCTTTAAAGTTATGTTAGAAAGGTTTTTTTTTTTATTGTCAATATTCCTAGGATCTCAAACAGGGGATATAATGTATAATTCAGCCAAAAAATTTAGGGAAGATATTACACGAACTAAGTATTTTTACTTTTGTTAATTTTAGTTTGAAATTTTCTTATAAGTGATCTAAAGATTCCCTGTTAGTGTTTTACAAATGTGTTGCTTTAAGAACACAACATGGGTTTATTCAAGATAATAAGTCATCAACTACAATACAGACAGAATAATACAGATCCCAATTAATAAAAAGGTAATTATAAAGTTATAGACATTAAAGCCCAGTACTCTTAATGTAAGGCTGTTAAAATTTATTTGCTGGATTTTTAAGATTAGGATTTAAAATGAATGTTAAATGAAAAGGGCCAAGAAAACCAATATTTGGCTCTTGCCCTCTGAGTCAGTCTGAATCCAGGGAACAGGGGACTTCTCTAAAGAGCTTTGCAACTCTGAGCCACATAACCTCCTGATCAGGGAGATTAATGAGACCACTGGAGAACAGAAAGCCAATCAGTGCATTTGTTACAAAGAGGAGAGTCATCATAGAAGGGAGACATCCATGATGCTTCTGAGGGAAGCCAAATGGTCAAGCAAGACCTGGACCCACCTAGCGCAAATGGCACTAGCGGAACTGAGAATCTCTTCTCATGTTTCCCCAAAATTGATTCCCACAAAATCTCAGCTGACTGTTAACAATAGATAGAAACAAAAGTCAGTTTGACTGCTTCATCTTAAACACTTAGCAAAGACAGTTAAGACCAAAATACAGCCACTCCTGGGCATTTTAAATAATAATAATAATAATAATAATAATAATAATAATAATAATAAAATTTTAAGGTATGCACTTTATCTTATCCTCCCAAAATAAGTAAGACTGGAGGCTACAAAGAAGGATTCTCAGACAGGAATGCCTAATACTTATAAAAAGAGACTATCAAGAAGAGCTGTCATAGGCAGAAGTTTTCAGTTTAAGACCTACAGATATTCCTAACCTACACAGGTAGGCTTGGTGTTTGCTAGTACGATTATCCAGCCCTGAGTAACAGAATTAAAGGTTTCTCTATTAGACGCAGAGGTCATACTAGTAAAAGGATTTTTACAAGATCAGATGACATTAAATTATTAAACTGTGTCTTATTGGGAGGGCCAACTGTAACACTTAAAGTTAAATATTAAGTTGACAGTCCTGATAATTGGGGATATTAAAGACTGGTGAGGGAATTTCTATACAGTGACATGTTCCAGCTGCTGCAACATTTATTCAGTACTCATGGTTTTTGTTTCACTCATAGAAGAATCCATTCACAGATGACTTTACAACCTGTTCTTCCCCAACCTGACTTCAAACCGAACTGACTTCTAAAGGGCAACTCATGTCTCTCAACTGACTTCTAATAGCCAACTCATGTCCCTCACGACGAGCCCACTCACGTCACCCTGTCTCAGGACAGAAGAAGAAAAAATTAGTGATGCCACTCTTTTTACAACAATGGAGAGAAAGATAAATAGACTATCAATATAAATAATTAATTAAGTCAGGTAAAATCAGGGAGATCGGTTTTGGGTGAGTTGTAAAAATTTGGAGACTCTTATCTGAGGGATTAAAATTTCCTCAGTGTTCTTCCCATAATCTATCAAAGATTTGAAAGGGACACAGAGAAAAGGGGGAAATTGTAGACCCAACCTGATCTTTTATTAAAATTGGGAGCCATCATGCCACAAAGCCATGAAAAGATAATTTTGGCTTTACCATAAATTACTTCAAATTCTGAACCTGCGTGGAATGCCTGCCCACGCCTTGAACTCACGCATGCCCAGCTCTCTGACCAGATAGCAGCCCTCTCTGAAACTTTAGTGACACATCATAAATATTTGCCTTCTCTGGCCAGACAACAACCCTCTCTGAGGCTCTAATGGTCCTCATGAATTCTGATGTAGGGACAGCAAAAAAAATTGTAAACTACCTTTAATGTGATGTTTATCAGAGTTCTGTTATCTGTAACCCCCCTTTTGTGTAACTTTCTGGGCTATAAAACTGGGCTGTAGGAAAGCTGGGGATGCTGTCTTGTTCCCACCATTTTGGGAGGGAGAGGCAGCACGGCCGGTGGAAATAATAAGCTTAATTTTATTTGATTTTAATTTGAGTCAGTGGTCTTTTCTAGCGTCCTGGTCTAACAGGTAAACACTCCAAAGACGTGGAGCTCTGCCGGCCTAAAGACTTCTTGAGAAACTTCCTCTGAGGTTGGGCACTTGAAATATATGTTGTTGTAAGGAGATTCAGCTTCCTTTCTAGTGACACCATAAAAGCTGGGTCTGCATCTACGTGACCTGGAGGACATGGTTTTTTGTATTCTAATGAACATGAGGCAGCAGTGCTGAATTTTGTATTTGTAGGTAAACTGTGGCCACTTGGTGCTAAGTGTCTCCCCGTGTGAACTGTGAAGCCATTTGGTCATCCTCCACTTTTCGTGGTGTTTCTTGCTGCTGCACTGGGAGTTTGGTATTTGCTTCATGAAATACAACGAGTTCAACTGGGACCCAGTATTGGAGGGAGTTCTGTCACTTGTGGTGACAGAGAATGCACCAACCAGGCTTCTATCTCACAAAGCTTGGCCATTTGTCCATAGAAATCTGACTCTGAACTTTGCCCAGAAACCTCTCCATGTAACAAGAAGGGTCTGCTGGCTGCACCATATCAGTCACAAGCCATTTTGAAGGCAATGGAAAATCCTCCTGGCCACACCACAGATGTATTATCACACACCTGCCCACCACTGCAATAGGCCCACTACTCAGCAGGGTCCAACTTACTGGCATCTTTGTTCTACACCATTTTCATGAAACCCCGTCAATCATGGCATTCTCTTGTACACTCATGATCAGGAAAAAGACATCCAAATGTTCTCCAGTGCCACCTGGTTAAGGGAATTTCAAAAATTTTATTGTATTTATTTAGCCATTTTTCATGGATGAAGTTGGAGGCATTGTGGGTTTCAGTTCATTCAGGAACCATTAAATGGTGAGGAAACTCATTTCAATGAAATCTCTGGAGAAATCTCACAGGCAAGTCATCCCATAGAGTGGTCAAAAGGTCACATGAAGCCAGGCCCATTGAGGTCTTCAATGTGACGTCCATGGGTGTTCTGACTGTCAACTATGGCTGCCACATCTTTCAGAATAAAATCATGTGATATCTTAGCTGAGATTCCAAGGCTCTGTGGAAAGTCACCCTTCTTTTTTGATCTCAGTTTCCAAGGGGAAATCCAATGCGTGGCCTCCTAAAATCTGAACACAGTTCATGGCAATATTTCTCTGAGATCAGTTCCAGAACTCAGACTCTAAGGGGAATCACACCAGAGTTCAAGCCCAGGCAGACCCTGTCATCACTTCCAAGCACTACACAAATGACCACAATTAAAACCAAAACACTCCCACAAGGCCCTCATCTTCTTCCATATAGACACTCATCATAACCTGTGGCTGGAGGTTTCCATGAGGGGCTCAGCCCAAGACAGTGTACAAAATAAACTCCCTTGCCCATAATTTGCCTAAAGTCAGGGTTGCCTGGACACCCTTCCTGAGAACCAGGAGTGATCAAATAAGCCTGCCATAAATACTGCTCTGCTTCTCCAATTTGAGGCCTACTGACTCTCGGGTATAGACTCTTTATGTGAATTGGAATCATGAGAAAACCCAAGCACATATGGGCTATCATCTGCAGGGTTTTCAGAACTCATTTGACACAAAGGATCCCTATTTTCACTTGATGGAGGTTAGGAACGTTACAGAGGAAGGCGAGAGACTTCGTCCACAATGACTGCTTTTTTGGCCATTTTGGTTTTGGAAGCAAACGTGGGAACATTCTTTAGATCCATCAGGTGCTGAGAATCTATGCAACAACCTCACACATGGCCAAGAGTCTGATGCAGACACATTCCTTTCCAAAGCAATTAAGCAAAGAGCAACAGGTGATGCCCATTAATTCCCCTTGAAAACCGTTTCCTTCAGGCTTCACAAAGGAGTGGCCTGAGGCAAAGACCTTTCTGACATTCAGGGCAACAGAACAATAGATAAGCAAATGGCCCATTGCAGGGTTTCTCGAATGATATCTGAGTTTTCTGAGATGATCCCATTCCCTTCAGCTATCCAGTACATGGCCATGTCACAGAGCTTGGAGGTGGTACATATCGTGGACACAAAACCCTGAACCTATTCTGGAGAGTGGCCAGAATTCAAGAAGACATACAGGAACTTAGGAAGATAGTAGTTGTTGCCCATCCATTAGGCAAGCCACAGTCCATTCATAAATTGGGCAGCATGAATGCTGTGAAGTTTTCTACTAGACAGGACACATTGATGCATTCTCTTTTCTAATGTCTACAACCACGGACACAGTGGGATAAACAGACATAGAAACACTCGCATTGTCAAAAGACTTACTAGAAACAGTCCACTCCAAATCAAACAAACCGACTTTCCTATATATTCTCAGATCATGAGACAAAACCACAAACTCACACGCACACCCACAAAGTCAACTCCTTCCCCCAAGTAGGTCTGTGACTATCCGGAGTGTCCTCTGACTGATGGGACATACTACGTTTCCCCGAAATGGGCTGTGCTATGTCACATCTGGTCTCCTTGGCCAACACTGTGAAGTTGTCAGGTGCCAGTAGTGAGACACTACCTGCTTTCTCAGGAAAGGCCCCTCTTCAGAGCTCTCCTGGAATTTGGCCATCCTCACATCAGTAGTTACACAGAAAGACCGATTCTGTCCTTGGTAAATCCAAACATGTGTGGCCACTGGGACTGGGATTGGGAATGACTCTGGGTGCCTGGCTTCCTGGATCCCAAGTTCAGAGAGTTCCATCACCAAGAAAGTTATATAGGTCACTTCCTTCAGGAACTGAATGAGGTCACTGCCTTGGCAACATCTTTGTCCTAACAGTTGCTTCCAAGTGTCCCAATAGATGGAGGCTGCCCCTACTTCCTGTGACACTTTCACAAGTAAGAATGGTATATCAAACATAGGCACCCGTAAACAGCTCTCCACACAGGCCTGGTTTGGTCCATCTTCTCTACATTAAGAAGAGAGAGACTGCTTCAGACACACCCCTTCATCCTGACCTGTTTTTTTTTTTTTTTTTTTTTTTGTCATGAAAGATGACTTTCGCTCTCTCAGGTCCTTCATAGCTTTCTATATCTTCCCCAGGGTTCACTTCTGCATGGACCTTTGAGGTTCTCAGCAGGTGGAAGATCTCTTACATTTCTATATAAGACCAACTTTGTCCTTGCTTTTCTGTAAAGTTAGGTTGAGGAAACAAAGTATGGTTAGGGTTAATAACATGATTGAATTGGGTTAGGAATCATTCTGCTGCATGAATAATGGTATTGGGAACCTGCAATATTTATAAGGATATATAGAGGTGAAATATATGTATGACAACACAAATCTAGGTAAGATTTGAAGCCCAAAAGGGCATTGGATCCTTGATTGGGATACTTTACTCTGAATTATGTTGTGCACATGTGTCTCAGATAAATCTATACATAATGGCATAGGACCTTGTACCTTGGATAATTGAATGTTGAAGAGAACATCCAGTCAAAAAAGGATAGTTGGTAGGATTAGGAAGATACTTGATAGGATTAGAAAAAAGAGTCAGTATAGGATTTGGACAAAAAGTTCTTTAGCAATAGGGTTTCAGGTAGACAGAAAATGTAAATGTCAGCACATTTGAAGAGTCAGTCACAATGATGAACTGGGGAAAATATGTAGGAAAGCAGATATCATTAGAGACATTAGGAACTCAGGCAAATGATGAAGTGATTGATAGGATTAGACATTTTCAACAGGCTTGAGGTTGAATACATAATCTTAGGAAGAAACAAATATGTAGTCACCAATAGGATTGACATTTGAGAGCATTAGGCAACATGGACATGGGTGATTTTCATAATCCATACTCACATTCCATTTAGGCTTTGGTACAATTGTAAGTGTGACTTTGCATTTTGTGGCCAGAATATTACTGTGATAAAATGTATATGTAGATCAGGTGACATGAGTATTTCTTGCACCATTTCTGGGAGCAATATTTAGAAGAGATATAAATTAGTATTGGGGGCACAAATAGGTGTACCATGTGTGAATATATAATATAACTGATTCCAACTTTAGAAATTGGAATAAATTGATATCTGAAAATACACAGTAAATGTTATATTGATATACATACATTCATTCCAACAAGTTATACATCTAATGGTAATATTAGGGTTGTGGTTTATCATAAAGTGTGTGAGTTTTGCTTCAAAATTGATTATGGAAATCGAAAATAATGTGTTTGGAAAGAAGTCTCATGAAATGACCAGTCAAAAGCAAGGAGGAATACATGTGTACTGAAGCAGGAAGTGATTGAATGTGTTTCAAATGTCTTTAAATTTGTGAACTTATGGATGAAATGTTTATACTATGATGTACAAAAACTGAAGAAATAGTAATGTACCAGTGTTAAATAAAATGAACGTCAAAATACACATCATGCCCCATTGGAATCTACATGCATTGATGTTAAATTGGGTCAGTTATTGTAGAAATATAAGGATTTGTTTGCACCATTCAGTGAAGTGAGTTTTCAGTACTAGAAAACAAATATGTATTTCAGGTGGATGAATATTTCTGAAAATAATCGTATGAAAATTTGATTATAAAACCACATACATGAGCATGAGTGAATTATTAAGGGAGTGTATAATAAGACACATATATTTTATATTTGGAAAAAAAAATATATATATATATATATCACACAGAGAAACATTAGGAAGTAGGAATATATATGCCAATCAAAATTCATCGTGAAATATATATCATCCACCGATCCAAAAATATTAATTTTACTGAACATGGATTTATGTATAATGTTGTTCAACTAAAAATCTCACTCATAGTTTGAATTTTCAGTTCCAAAAGCGTTTAGGAGGGGTGATCTCTTCTCATACTTTGTTTCTGCCAAGTTAGCCACCTCACAAAAATGTACGTGTGATACCAGGTATGATTTTATATGTGCATATAAAAATACATGTGCTGAATTGGCTACAGAAAAAAGGAGACAGAAATTCACATATGTGTTAACTTTAAAAACACATGGAGTACTATTTCAACAAACAATTGACAAGATTTATAACTCCTACACTATATCATGCAAAAGGCAAGACCAACTATACACCATGCCTCCTCTGAGTTGCTTGTATTAATATTATGTTTGGGTTATTTGTCTCCATCATATTAGGATTAGTAGTCAGAGTCTATTAGGGTATGGGTTACTGACAGGGATTCAGTATTTCGAATGGAAAATTGGAAAATGAATCCAATGTGTATGTAAATATGTGCTACACAAAAATCTTCCCACTCTCATCCAGAACAATACCTTGACAACACCTTCACCCCATGTAAGACACAATTAGAGGAGAAGAGTTAGAAAATCCATGAATACATATCTGGAATGGAATGCGATCAGGAGTTCACAACCTTGGAAGAGTTAGAGGAGTTTCCAAAAGTAAGGGACAGGGTAAACACTTCAAAAACATGGAGGTCTGTTGTCCTAGAGACTTCTTGAGATACTGCCTGTGAGGTTGGGCACTTGAAATATATGTTGTTGTCACGTGCTTTAGCTTCCTTTCTAGTGAAACCATCAACCTGGGTCTGCATCTATGTGACCTGGAGGACATGGTTTCTTATTTTCCATCCGTGGGTGGGCCCCTTGCTTAAGAGCTCTGGCTACTGGACAAATTTTACACAAAGAAGCCTCTAATCTGACTTTTGGGGCCCCTTGAACTACCTACTCCCCACATCACTTGAAAGATCTTTTACCTTAAAAGGGCCTTCAAACCCTCCCTACATCCAGAGTTCTGTCGCTCCTCACTTCCTTTATGGAAAACCCTAATATTATTTTCCTCCCCTGCTCTGCACTGAACCCTGCCTCACTGCTCCCAATGACTCCCATGTCTCACACACCAACTCATAATTGCTTGGAAAACTTAGATGATTTCCTCCCCTGTCATTCTTCCATTTCTGAGAGACCACTCACCAAGCCTGACCTCATCTGGTTTACTGACAGCAGTTCCTTTAGGCAGAATGGAACTCATTACTCTGGATACGCTGTATTTTCAGCCACTGAGATTATAGAGGCCAAAGTTTTGCCTTCAGGAACTACAGACCAGCAGGCTGATTTTATAGCATCCACTCGTGCCTGCCTTCTAGCACAAGGCAAATCCCTCACCCTCTAAACTGATTCAAAATATGTCTTCCATATCTTATTATCCCATGCTGCAATTTGAAAGAAGCGAGGCCTACTTACCACCAAAGGTAATGCGATCACTAATTCAGCTCTTATAACCAATCTGATAGAGGCCTCCCACTTACCCACCCAGTTGGGAGATGTCCATTGTAGGTCCCATCAGAAGGACGGCTCTCTTATCACTGAGGGCAATGCCAAAGCTGACCAGGTGGCACGAATGGCTGCTACCACTTCCAATCATGGCCCCCATGGTGGACATATAATGGCCACTTTAGACAGCTCATCTGAAGCCCCTACTTCTTTCAGTAAGAACAAGCATCTTTTCAAGTTCCTTCATACTCTATTCCTTTCCAATTCTCAGTCTTTGACCCTCTTTTTACAGAGTTTCTTCTTCCTCACTCCCTCTGACAAGCCATGCTACAGAATATAGCCTCTAATTGTCAGATCTGTCAGCGGACCAACCCTCATACTCCTTTAAGGCCCAAACGTTTCCCTTCCCAACAAGCCCGGGGACACATTCCCTCTGCTGACTGGCAGGTAGACTTCACCAACATGCCCACAGTATGGCACACTAAATACCTCCTTGTCTTTGTGGACACTTTCTCTGGTTTGGTTGAGGCATTTCCCACTTCCAATAAAAAGGCTTCCACTTTAGCTTCAATCTTACTGACAGACATCATCCCCAGGTTTGGTATGCCCACTTCCCTACAATATGACAATGGCCCTGAGTTTACTTCTAGGATCACACAAAAGGTCTCTCAAGCCCTCTCCTTCAAGTGGCATTTCAACTGTCCATATTTCCCCCAGGCTTCAGGGAATGTGGAAAGGGTAAATCGTACTCTAAAGGAAGTCCTTACCAAATTGACAATGGAATTAAACATAGACTGGGTCAAACTCCTTCCCTTGGCTTTGCTTCGAATCAGAGCTCTCCCTAAGAAACCATCTTTACTGTCTCCTTTTGAGATAATGTATGAAAGACATCTTATAACCCCTGCGTTGGTCATTTCACAAGGACCTCTCACCCGAGATTTGTCTTTGCCTCTCTTGCTTCATCTCCGCTCGGAACTCTGGAAATATCAGGACTGGCTTCTTCCGGACCCAGTCTCCTCTCCAAACACTCCTCCCTTAACACCTGTTAGTCTAGTCAATTATAATACCCCAGAGGAGAAAGGGACTCTTGCCCCCAAATCGGAAGGCCCCTAGCCTGTCATTCTCTGTACCCCCACCGCCGCCAAACTCTCCTTACCAGACAACCATCTCACTCCCTGGAATCACATGTCTAGGTTGAAGCCACATCACCAGGAGGCCCCACATGCTGACGACAGGGCCACCCCAGAGGAACTCCAAGAATCACCTCCTGAACCTCCCCTTTACTCCTGCTCTCCACACCCATCTCACCCATTTAAGTTGCGGCTCACACGGTTTTTCTTGCAGCCCAATTCCTCTTAAAGAAGGCACAATGAGCTCTCCCAACACCCTAGTCTTCTCTAACTGCTTGTTTTTTGTGCTCTGCTTATTTTCTGTGCTCTGTCAGGACTGGTCTTTACCCTCCTCACCTACCATGCATTTATTCACTCTTCGGGAACGATACTCAGAACATGGCATGCAGAAGGTCCGCGGAGTGGATGCAACTACTTGCTTCATCCACAACTGCACCTCTATTTCCCTAAAATTGTCACCTTCAAGGACCTTCGTCCCTGGTAGCTGGAACTGGCCTTTCATTTGCTTCCTTTTTGATCAAACAAAAAATTATTGTCATTGGTGGCCTGAGATATATAATGGGTGCCCCTATTGGTCATGCAGGTTCCATGATGAACGTGGTAGCTATTCTTACCACTCACTCGGTTACCATGAAGGGTGGACTTCTAGTTACATAAAGTGGCATAAAGGCTCTTCATCCAATAACAATGGATGGAATACTTTAGATAAACCTGACCCCAAGGCCAAACGTTGGGGCTATGTTGAGTTTGCTGTCTATGCTCAGACAACCTCAGTCAGACCCACAGGGTGGATGACTATTGGCCGCACCCTGATTACGCAACCTAAGGCAACCATCCAGGTAGTCGAACACATTAAGGACTCAGAATCAAAACTTCGAGATCATATCCATAGCTCATCCAAAGAGGATTCAGAGCCTTCAACCCCCTCAGGTCCCCCTCCCACATGGCTCAATTTGCTACACCAAACTTTTTGATTATTAAACTCCACCCGTCTTTCTTTGCCTACTTCTCAGTGCTTTCTCTGTGCTTCACTTTGTCGTCCACTTCTAGCAGCAGTCCCATTAGCGGCAGAAAATATTCCAGCAAAACCCTACAATTTCTCTAAAAAGGACAACCCCTACATGTGACACGTATCCCACTGTGGGAAAGTTATTCCACCAATACTTTATTTCCTTTCATCTGTTTCCACCTGCCAATAATGAATCCTTTACCCGTTTGTTCCTTGAGCTACAACACCCCATAGAGCCCTGTGTTTAGGCAACCTGAACATTTCCTCTGGTGTAATGGGTCTTTAAGTACCTCAACGATCAATGTCTCTGGCACCTGTTTCTTGGTTACTGTAGTTCCTCAGCTATCTTTGTATACTCCCACCGAATTCCGACAGTTGGCCCTACCTTCCCGCACCCGTAGGGTAGTCTTTCTGCCGGTTCTGGTAGGCCTCATTTTAACAACCTCAGTGACGAGTCTCGGACTCTCTGGTGGAGCTATAGGTCATGCTCTATGGGCATCCAATGACCTTCAACAAAAACTGCAGGAAACACTCAATACCATGGCTGAGTCTCTGGGTTCCTTGCAGCGGCAAGTTACATCATTGGCACAAGTGACTTTACAGAACCAAAGGGCAATTGATCTTCTCACTGCAGAAAAAGGGGTTACATGCCTATTCCTCAGAGAGGAATTTTGCTATTATGTTAATGAATCTGGGCTAATAAAAAAAATGTTGTTAAATTGCAGGAATTATCGACTGAATTGCTCAAACATACCTCCTCCAATCCCATCATGGGGTTCTTCCAATCCTATCTTGCCATGTACTTACTACATATCTTGGGGCCCCTTATTGGGATGCTCCTTTTTTGTGCTCTCTTGCCCTGCAAAATGAAGTGCCTTCAAACCCAACTGCAAAAAATTCCTAATCAAACTTTCAACCAGCTTTTGCTTAGGCACTACCAGCCTCTGATGACCGATGAACCCCCAACATCTCCAAGAGAACAGTAACTCAGTGATGAAGCTCACTACCAGGCATGATGGAATGCAATGGGTATCAGACAGCGGGAGACAACGAGCTCTGAGAACCTCTTAATCTGCCATCCTGGATTCATGAGTCTTTACCACCTTCTAAGATTTCTCATGGCCCTTGGCCTCTTCTATGTCAGTCCCCCAACATGGAACTTCTGCCAAAAAATGACATTTCCTTTAATTTTTATCTTCATTCTGTTTTTATTTGCTCTGATCTTCTTCAGGTGCTGGTGACGCCATGTCCAGGCAATGCTTCCAGTATTTCCTAGAGTCTCTGTTACAGGACCAGTGGCTGATACCAACAATCTCTTCCATCCAGGACTAGTTCCATGCCATCGACAACTTTGGCTTCAGGGAACATTCATTGACTTCACCCCTACGAAAGTAGCTGTCTATAGCCACTGGGTTTTATTTCTGGCTGCCATGATAATCCCAAACCTGCTCCCTGAGCATTCCTCCACTTCTCTTTCTAGGCCCCACACCACCCCCACACAGCAGGAAGCAGCTGGATCTGACAAATGACGCCCCACTTCCTAAGAAAACAAAAAGGGTGGAATGTTGGGAAAAGAATAAATGGCAGCCATACCCCAGAGAAAAACCTCAAGATGGCGCCTAAGGACTTCTTCTTCCTACCTTCTTCATTTCTGCAGTGGCGCAAAAAGTTCCCACCCTTGTGAACTCTCACGTCAGCGCCAATTTCAAATCTCACTTGTGGGGAACCTTAGCCCCAATGAGAACTAATTCCTGGGCTCTGGAGCTGATATCTGAAAGAACTTTCCAATAAACGGGTTGCTGCCATTTATCTAAGCCCTACCATCTCCCCCTTAGTTCTATATAAGCACACAGCTTTGAGCAATAAAATTGGAATTCTCCCGGTGAAGTGTCATTGCGTGGGGAATTATTTCACTCATGATCAGCAACAGGATATCCAAAGGTTCTCCAGTGCCACCTGGTCATGGGAATTTCAGAAATTTGATGGTATTTATTTAGCCATTTTTGAAGGATGAAGTTGGAGTCACTGTACGTTTCAATTAATGCAGGAACCATTATGTGGTGAGGAAGCTCATTTAAATTAAAACTCTGGAGAAATATCACAGGCAAGGCTTCCCAAAGAGTGGCCAAAAGGTCACATGAAGCCAGGATCATTGAGGTCTACAATATGAGTTCCATATGTGTTTAGACTCTCAACTATGGCTGCCAAGTCTTTCAGAATAAAATCATGTGATATCCTGGCTGAGATTCTCACTGCACTGTGGAAAGACACCCTGGCACTCGATCTCAGTTTTCAAGGGAGGCTTCTCATGCGTGGCCTCCTAAAATCCCAACACATTTCATGGCAATACTTCTTTGAGGTAAATTCCAGAACTCAGTCTCTAAGAGGAATCATGCCAGAGTTCAAGCCCAGGTGGATCCAGTTATCTCTTCCAACCGCTAAACAAATGACCACAATTAAAACCAAACACTCCCACATGGCCCTCATCTTCTTTCATATAGACACTTATCATAACCTCTGGCTGGAGTTTTTCATGAGGGGTGCAACCCAAGACAGTGTCAAAAATAAGCTCCCTTGCCCCTCATTTGCCTAAAGTCAAGGTGGCCTGGACACCCAGCCGGTGAACCAGGAGTGATCAGATAGGCTAGCTGTTAATACTGCTCTGCATCTCCAATTTGAGGCCTACTGACTGTCAGGTATAGATTCTTTATATGATTTGGAGCCATGAGAAAACCCAAAAACCTATGGGCTAGCCTCTGCAGGGCTGTGCATAACTCCTTTGACCCAAAGGATCCGTATTCTCACTTGGTGGTGGTCAGGAACCTTACAAATGAATGCGAGGGACTTCATTCACAATAATTGCTCTTTTGGCCATTTTGGTTTTGGATGCACACATGGGATCTCTCTTTATATCCATCAGGTGCTGAGAATCTAAGCCACAACCTCACACAGGGCCAAGAGGCTGATTTAGACACATCCCTTTCCAAAGCAATTAAGCAAAGAGCCACAGGTGGTGCCCATTCATTTTCATTTGAAAACTGTTTTATTCAGGGTTCACAAAGGGGTGGCCTGAGGCAAAAACCTTCCTGACATTCAGGGAAACAGAACAATTGATAAGCAAAAGGCCGAAAGCATGGTTTCTCAACTGAGACTTTCTTGGTCACACTGATATCTGTGTTTTCTGAGATGCTCGCCATTCCCTTCAGCTATCCAGGACATGGCAATGTCACAGAGCTTGGAGGTGGTACATATTTTGGACACAAAACCATGAGACTATTCTGGAGAGTGGTGAGAATTCTGGAAGAAACAGGAACTTAGGAAGGTAGCAGGTGTTGCCCATGGATAAGGCAAGCTGCAGTCCATTCATAAATTGGGCAGGATGAATGCCGGGAATCTTTCTACTATACAGGACATATCAATTGTTGCATTCTATTTTCTAATGTCTACAACCACGGACACAGTGGGATACACAGACATAGAAACACTTGCCTTGTCCAACGATTTACTAGAAGAAGACCACTCCAAATCAAACAAACCGTCTTTCCTACCTATTCTTAGATCATGAGACAAAACCACAAAATCACACCCACACCCACAAAGACACCTCCTTCCCCCATGTAACTCTGTGACTATCCGGAGTTTCCTCTGAGTGGTGGGCCATACTATGTTCCCCCAAAATGGCCTGTCCTATCTCAGATCTGGTCTCCTTGGACAACTCTGTGAAGTTGTCAGGAGCCTGCGGTGAACCACTACCTACTTTCTCAGGAAAGGCCCCTATGCAGAGCTCTCCTGGTATTTGGCCATCCTCACATCTGTAGGTACCAAGAAAGACTGACACTCTCCTTGGTAAATTCAAACAAGTGAGCCTACTGGGTCTGGGACTGGACTGGCTCCGGGTGCCTGGCTTCCTGGATCCCAAGTAAAGAGAGTTCCATCACCAAGGAAGTGAGGTAGATCACTTCTTCAGGAACTGAATGAGGTCATTGCCTTGACAACCACTTTGTCCTAACAGTTGCTTTCAAGAGTCCCATGAGATGGAGGCTGCCCCTACTTCCTGTGACACTTTCACAAGTTAGAATGGTATATAAACCATGGGCACCCGGGAACAGCTCTCCACCTAGCACTGTTTTGGTCCATCTTCTCTACATTAAGAAGAGAGAGGCTGATTCATACACATCCCTTCATGCTGACAAGGTTGTTTGCCATAGAAGATGACTTTTCTCTCTCAGGTCTTTCATAGCTGCCTACATCTTCTCAAGGGATCATTTCTGCATGGACCTTTGATGTTCTCAACAGCTGGAACATGCCCTACATTCCTGTATTTTAAGAGCAACCCTGTCCCTGCTGTTCTGTAAAGTTCGATTGAGAGAACAATGTATGGTTTTGGGTTAGTAACATGTTCAATTTGGGGTTAGGAATCCTTCTGCATGACGAATAATGGTATTGGGAAACTATGATACTTACAAGAATATATAGGTGAAATATAAGTATAAAAACAGAAATCTATGGAAGATATGAAGTCCAGAAGGGCATTGGGCCCTTAATTGGTACACTTAGCTTTGAATTATTTTCTGCAAAAATGTCTCAGATAAATCTATATAAAATGGCGTAGGAGCTTGTACCTTGGATGATTGAATGTCGAATAGAACACCCACTCAAAAAGGGATTGTCGGTAGGATTAGAAAGATAGTCAGTAGGTTTACAAAGAAGAGTGAGAATAGGATTTAGACCAAAAGTTCTTAAGCAATAGGGTTTCAGGTAGACAGTGAATGTAAATGTCAGCACAAGTGAAGAGTCAGTCACAATGATGAACAGGGGAAAATATGTAGGAAAATAGATATAAATAGAGACATTACTAAATCAGGCAAAGTATAAAGTGAGTGATAGGATTAGACATTTTCAACAGGCTTGAGGTTGAATATATAATCTTAGGAAGAAACAAAAATGTAGTCACCAATAAGATTGACATTTGAGAGCATTAGGCCACCTGGACATGGAAGGTTTTAGTAATCCATGCTCACTTTCCATTTAGGCTTTGGTACAAACTTAAGGGTGACCTTTGATTTTTTTGTCCAGAATATTACTGTGATAAAATGTATATATAGATCAGGTGACATGAGTATTTCTTCCACCATTTTTTGAGGAATATTTTGAAAACGTATAAATTAGTATTGAGGGTAAAAATAGGTGTACCCTGTGTCTATGAATATAGAGATAATGCATGAATAGATCATACAGTTAATAAATAATATAACTGGTTCCCCTTTAAATAATGTATTGAATTGATATCTGAAAATATATAAGAAATTATATATTTTTTTTAATTAATTTTTATTGTAGGTTGTTCAAAACATTACATAGTTCTTGATATATCATATTTCACACTTTGATTCAAGTGGGATATGAACTCCCATTTTTACCCCATATACAGATTGCAGAATCACATCAGTTGCAGAACCATTGATTTACATATTGCCATTCTGGTGTCTGTTGTATTCTGCTGCCTTTTCTATCCTCTACTATCCCCCCTCCCCCCTCCCCTCCCCTCTTCTCTCTCTACCCCCTCTACTGTAGTTCATTTCTCCCCCTTATATTTTCCTCCTTTCCCCTCACATCCTCTTGTATGTAATTTTGTATACCCCTAAGGGTCTCCTTCCATTTACATGCAATTTCCCTTCTCTCTCCCTTTCCCTCCCACCTCTCATCCCTGTTTAATGTTAATCTTCTTCTCATGCTCTTCGTCCCTACTCTGTTCTTAGTTACTCTCCTTATATCAAAGAAGACATTTGGCATTTGTTTTTAAGGGATTGGCTAGCTTCACTTAGCATAATCTGCTCTAATGCCATCCATTTCCCTCCAAATTCTATGATTTTGTCATTTCTTAATGCAGAGTAATACTCCATTGTGTATAAATGCCACATTTTTTTTATCCATTCGTCTATTGAAGGGCATCTAGGTTGGTTCCACAGTCTTGCTATTGTGTATTGTGCTGCTATGAACATGGATGTAGCAGTGTCCCTATAGTGTGCTCTTTTTAGGTCTTTAGGGAATAGACCGAGTAGGGGAATAGCTGGATCAAATGGTGGTTCCATTCTGAGCTTTCCAAGAAATCTCCATACTGCTTTCCATATTGGCCGCACCAATTTGCAGTCCCACCAGCAATGTACAAGAGTACCCTTTTCCCCACATCGTCGCCAGCACTTGATGCTGTTTGACTTCCTAATGGCTGCCAATCTTACTGGAGTGAGATGGTATCTTAGGGTGGTTTTGATTTGCATTTCTCTGACTGCTAGAGATGGTGAGCATTTTTTCATATACTTGTTGATTGATTGTATGTCCTCCTCTGAGAAATTTCTGTTCAGGTCCTAGGCCCATTTGTTGATTGGGTTATTCGTTATCTCATTTTCTAATTTTTTTAGTTCTTTGTATATTCTGGATATTATGGCTCTGTCTGAAGTGTGAGGAGTAAAGATTTGTTCCCAGGACGTAGGCTCCCTATTTACCTCTCTTATTGTTTCTTTTGCTGAGAAAAAACTTTTTTAGTTGAGTAAGTCCCATTTGTTGATTCTAGTTATTAACTGTTGTGCTATGGGTGTCCTATTGAGGAATTTGGAGCCCGACCCCACAGTATGTAGATCATAGCCAACTTTTTCTTCTATCAAATGCCATGTCTCTGATTTGATATCAAGTTCCTTGATCCACTTTGAGTTAAATTTTGTGCATGGCGAGAGAAAGGGATTCAGTTTCATTTTGTTGCAAATGGATTTCCAGTTTTCCCAACACCATTTGTTGAAGATGCTATCCTTCTTCCATTGCATGCTTTTAGCCCCTTTATCGAATATAAGATAGTTGTAGTTTTGTGGATTGGCTTCTGTGTCCTCTATTCTGTACCATTGGCCCACCCGCAGGTTTTGTTACCAGTACCATGGTGTTTTTGTTACTATTGCTCTGTAGTATAGTTTGAAGTCTGGTATAGCTATCCCGCCTGATTCACACTTCCTGCTTAGCATTGTTTTTGCTATTCTGGGTCTTTTATTTTTCCATATGAATTTCATGATTGCTTTCTCTATTTCTACAAGAAATGCCGTTGGGATTTTGATTGGCATTGGATTAAACCTATAGAGAACTTTTGGTAATATCGCCATTTTGATGTTGTTACTTCTACCTATCCATGAACAGGGTATATTTTTCCATCTTCTAAGATCTTCTTCTATTTCTTTCTTTAGGGTTCTGTAGTTTTCATTGTATAAGTCTTTCACCTCTTTTGTTAGGTTGATTCCCAAGTATTTTACTTTTATTGAGGATATTGTGAATGGGGTGGTTGTCCTCATTTCCATTTCAGAGGATTTGTCGCTGATATACAGGAATGCCTTTGATTTATGCGTGTTGATTTTATAGCCTGCCACTTTGCTGAATTCATTTATTAGCTCTAATAGTTTCTTTGTAGACCCTTTTGGGTCTGCTAGGTATCGAATCATGTCATCTGCAAATAGTGATAATTTGAGTTCTTCTTTTCTATTTTTATGCCTTTATTTTCTTTCGTCTGTCTAATTGCTCTGGCCAGTGATTCGAGAACTATGTTGAACAGAAGTGGTGAGAGAGGGCATCCCTGTCTTGTTCCAGATTTTAGAGGGAATGCCTTCAGTTTTTCTCCATTCAGAATGATGCTAGCCTGAGGCTTAGCATAGATTGCTTTTACAATATTGAGGTATGTTCCTCTTATCCCTAGTTTTTCTAGAGTTTTGAATATAAAGGGATGCTCTACTTTGTCGAATGCTTTTTCCGCATCTATCGAGATGATCATATGGTTCTTATATTTAAGCCTATTGATGTGGTGAATAACACTTATTGATTTCCGTATATTGAACCAACCTTGCATCCCAGGGATAAATCCTACCAGATCATGTTGCACAATTTTTTTGATATGTTTTTGTATCCGGTTTGCCAGAAGTTTATTGAGGATTTTTGCATCTAGGTTCATTAGAGATATTGGTCTGTAGTTTTCTTTCTTTGAAGTGTCTTTGTCTGATTTAGGAATCAGGGTGATGTTGGCCTCATAGAATGAATTTGGAAGTTCTCCCTCTTTTTCTATTTCCTGAAATAGCTTGAAAAGTATTGGTATTAGTTCCTCTTTAAAGGTTTTGTAAAACTCTGCTGTATACCCATCCGGTCCTGGGCTTTTCTTAGTTGGTAGTCTTTTGATGGTATCTTCTATTTCCTCAATTGATATTGGTCTGTTTAGGTTGTCAATATCCTCCTGACTCAATCTGGGCAAATCATATAACTTAAGAAATTTATCGATGCCTTCACTATCTTCTATTTTGTTGGAGTATAAGGATTCAAAATAATTTCTGATAATCTTCTGTATTTCTGAAGTGTCTGTTGTGATATTGCCTTTTTCATCCTGTATGCTGGTAATATGAGTTCTCTCTCTTCTTCTCTTCGTTAGCGTGGCTAAGGGTCTGTCGATTTTTTTTATTTTTTCAAAGAACCAACTTTTAGTTTTGTCAATTTTTTCTATTGTTTCTTTCGTTTCGATTTCATTAAATTCAGCTCTGATTTTAATTATTTCTTGTCTTTTACTTCTTTTGCTGTTGTTTTTCTCTTCTTTTTCTAGCATTTTGAGTTGAAGTATTAGATCATTTATTTGTTGGTTTTTTCTTTTTTTAAGGATTGAACTCCAAGCAATAAATTTTCCTCTTAGAACTGCTTTCAATGTGTCCCATAGATTCCAATATGTTGTGTCTGTGTTTTCATTTATCTTTAAGAATTTTTTAATTTCCTCCTTGATGTCTTCTATAACCCATTGATCATTCAGTAACCTATTGTTCATTCTCCAAGTGATGCATGATTTTTCCTTACTTCTTTTATCGTTAATTTTCAATTTCATTCCATTATGATCAGATAAGATGCATAGTATTATCTCTACTCCTTTATATTGTCTAAGAGTTGCCCTGTGACATAATATATGATCTATTTTTGAGAAGGATCCAAGTGCTGCTGAGAAAAAAGTGTAACTGCTTGATGTTGGGTGGTATATTCTATATATGTCAATTAAGTCTAGGTTATTAATTTTGTTATTGAGCTCTATAGTTTCCTTATTCAACTTTTGTTTGGAAGATCTGTCCAGTGGTGAGAGAGGTGTGTTGAAGTCTCCCATGATTATTGTATGGTGGTCTATTAGACTCTTGAACTTGAGAAGTGTTTGTTTGATGAACATAGCTGCACCATTGTTTGGGGCATATATATTTATGATTGTTATGTCTTGTTGGTGTATGGTTCCCTTGAGAAGTATGTAGTGTCCATCTTCATCCCTTTTGATTAACTTTGGCTTGAAATCTATTTTATTTGATATGAATATGGACACTCCTGCTTGTTTCCGATGTCCATATGAGTGATATGATTTTTCCCAACCTTTCACCTTCAGTCTAAGTATGTCTTTTCCTATCAAATGCGTCTCCTGAAGGCAGCATATTGTTGGGTCTTGTTTTGTGATCCATTCTACTAGCCTGTGTCTCTTAATTGGTGAGTTTAAGCCATTAACATTTAGGGTTATTATTGAGATATGGGTGTTCTTCCAGCCATATTGGTTTATTTATGTTACTAAACATGGTTTGTTTTCCTCTTTGATTATTCCCCCCCCTTCACTGTACTACCTCCCGCTGTTGGTTTTCATTGACATTTTCCATTTCCTCTTCCTGTAATATTTTGCCGAGGATGTTTTGAAGAGATGGTTTTCTAGCTGCAAATTCTTTTAACTTTTGTTTATCATGAAAGGTTTTAATTTCATCTTCCATCCTGAAGCTTAATTTCACAGGATACACAATTCTTGGTTGGAACCCATTTTCTTTTAGTGTATGAAAAATGTTATTCCAGGATCTTCTAGCTTTCAGAGTCTGTGTTAAAAGATCAGCTGTTATCGTGATTGGTTTACCCCTAAATGTAATCTGCTTCCTTTCTCTTGTAGCTTTTAAAATTCTCTCCTTATTCTGTATGTTGGGCATCTTCATTATAATGTGTCTAGGTGTGGATCTCTTATGATTTTGCACATTCGGCGTCCTGTAGGCTTCTAGGATTTGGGATTCTGTCTCATTCTTCAAGTCTGGGAAGTTTTCTCGTATTATTTCGTTGAATAGATTGCTCATTCCTTTGGTTTGGACCTCAATACCTTCCTGTATCCCAATGACTCTTAAGTTTGGTCTCTTTATGTTATCCCATATTTCTTGAATGTTCTGCTCATGGTTTCTTAACAGCTTTGCTGAGCTGTCTATGTTCTTCTCCAGTTGAAATACTTTGTCTTCATTGTCTGATGTTCTATCTTCTAAGTGTTCTACTCTGCTGGTAGTATTCTCAATTGAGTTTTTAAGTTGGTTTATTGTTTCCTGCATTTCCAGGATTTCTGTTTTTTGTTTTTTATAACCTCTATCTCCCTGAATAATTGATCTTTTGCTTCTTGGATTTGTTTATGTAATTCATTGTCGAAGTGGTCGAAGTGGTCTTTCATTGTCTGATTTTGCTGTCTAATGTCTTCCTTGAGAATCCAGATCATCTGAAGCATGTATATCCTGAATTCTTTATCTGACATTCCATCTGCTGCAGACATTACCTCTTCTAAAGTTGAATTGACCTGCATTGCTTGTGGTCCTTTTTTTCCTTGTCTTTTCATACTGATCGCGTTTCTTTCTGCTTGGTGAAACTGTTGTGTTATTGATTTTTCCCCCTATATATTTATATTGCTTTTGTATAGCTGCATCGTCTCCCTTGCAGGCTTTGGCGGTGGTTCTGCCCCTCCTTCAATTGAGGCAATGTGCCTACCACGCCGGGAGGCCGCTGTGCCTGTACTTTCGATGGGCCTGTTTTTTCGGTGGTCACAGGTCCGCCTACCTTGCAGGAGTGAGCAGGTGTTTTGCCCCTCCGCTGGCCACTAGGCCTGTTCTGTCTGTCGGTTGCAGGTCTGTCTACCTAAAAGGCGCTGGTGGCGGCTCTGCCCCTCCCCCAACCGGGGTGATGTATCTGGCGGGCCACTGGGCCTGTTTTGTCGGTGGTCACGGTTCCGCCTATATTGCACGTGCGTGGAGCAGCTGTGTCCCTCTGAGAGTTGCTGAGCCTGACCTGCCGGTGGATGGCAAGTGTGCCTACCTTGCAGGCTCAGGGGTGGCTCTGCCGCTCCGCGGGTCACTGGGCCTGATCTGCTGGTGAGTTGCAGGTCTGCCTAACTTGCAGGCACCCGGCGGCTCTGCCCCTTCCCCAACCGGGGCGGGGCGATGTGTCTGGCCGGCCGCTGGGCCTGTTCCGTGGGTGGTCACGGTTCAGCCTACCTAGCAGGCACGTGGGGCAGCTGTGTCCTTCCGCAGGTTTTTGGGCCTGACCTGCCGGTGGGTCGCAGGTCTGCCTACCTTGTAGGCTCGGGGGGTGGCTCTGCCGCTCTGTGGATTGCTGTGCCTGTTCTGCTGGTGGGTCGTGGGTCCGCCTACCTTGCAGGCACCCAGCGGCTCTGCCCCTCCCCCAACCGGAGCTATGTGTCTGGCGGTCCACTGGGCCTCTTTTGTCGGTGGTCACGGTTCCGCCTACCCTGCATGCGCGTGGAGCAGCTGTGTCTCTCTGAGAGTTGCTGGGCCTGACCTGTCGGTGGGTGGCAAGTGCGCCTACCTTGCAGGCCCGGGGGTGTCTCTGCCGCTCCGCGGGTTGCTGGGCCTGATATGCTGGTGAGATGCAGGTCTGCCTAACTTGCATGCGCCCGGCGACTCTGCCCCTCCCCCAACCGGTGTGGGGCAATGTGTCTGGCTGGCCTCTGAGCCTGTTCTGTTGGTGGTCAGGGTTCTGCCTACCTAGCAGGCTCGTGGGGCAGCTGTGCCCCTCCGCAGTTTCTTGGGCCTGACCTGCCGGTGGGTGGCAAGTGCGCCTATCTTGCAGGCCCGGGGGTGGCTCTGCCGCTCCACAGTTGCTGGGCCTGATCTGCTGGTGAATCGCAGGTCTGCCTACCTTGCAGGCACCCGGCTGCTCTGCCCCTCCCCCAACCGGGGCGGGGCGATGTATCTGGCCAGCCTCTGGGCCTGTTCTGTCGGTGGTCAGGGTTCTGCCTACCTAGCATGCTCGTGGGGCAGCTGTGCCCCTCCGCAGTTTGTTGGGCCTGACCTGCCGGTGGGTGGCAAGTGTGCCTACCTTGCAGGCCCGGGGGTGGCTCTGCCGCTCCGCGGTTGCTGGGCCTGATCTGCTGGTGATCTGCAGGTATGCCTAACTTGCAGGCGCCCGGTGGCTCTGCCCCTCCCCCAACCTGGGCGGGGCGATGTGTCTGGCCGGCCGCTGGGCCTGTTCTGTTGGTGGTCACGGTTCAGCCTACCTAGCAGGCACTTGGGGCAGCTGTGCCCCTCCGCAGGTTTTTGGGCATGACCTGCCGGTAGGTCACAGGTCTGCCTACCTTGTAGGCTCGGGGGGTGGCTATGCCGCTCTGTGGATTGCTGTGCCTTTTCTGCTGGTGTGTCGCGGGTCCGCCTACCTTTCAGGCGCCCGGTGGCTCTGCCCCTCCCCCAACCGGAGGGATGTGTCTGGCGGTTCACTGGGCTTGTTTTGTCGGTGTTCACAGTTCCGCCTACCTTGCACACGCGTGGAGCAGCTGTTTCATTAGTGCCTGGGCACACTCTTCTTGTTGGCCTCCCTCAGGCCCTAAGTTTGTAGAGCTTGGGGCTGAGAACCCCCAGCCAATTTGCTTACCTTCTGGTAGCCACGCCCCCGTATCTGGTGCAAGAGACCTCAGTTGTCAGCACTGGTGGGAGCGGTAGCCGTGAGTCCCACGCCGAGGCGAGTCGGTGCAAGAGACCTCAGTTGTCAGCACTGGTGGGAGCGGTAGCTGGGAGACCCGCGCCGCGCAGCTCCCTCCGGCTCCTGTGCCAGCGCTGCCTCCGGGTTTTCTTGACTACCACGCCGGCAGGTCGCTGGACCTGTTCCGGGCCCGGGCGGCGGCTCTGTTCGGCCCCTCTGGCCTCCACAGTATTCAGCAGGACCCGGACCGAGAAACAGTTTCCGCGGGTTCTTTATCACCGGGCCAAAACAGTTCCGGGAGCCAGAATTCGGCCTCTTCGAACTTGGTGCATGCTCCGACAGGAGCAGGCTCCAAGAAGCAGTTTCAGCGGGTTCTATAGCCCTGGGCCAGAGCAGCTCCGGGAGCCGGAACTCCGACACTCCGGGCTCGGTGCGTGTTCTGATAGGAGCAGGCTCCAAGAAGCAGTTTCCGCGGGTTATTTAGCACTAAGTCTGAGCAATTTGTCTGCGAGATGCAGACAATTGTCAGCCTGAAATTACCTGTTCTATAGCTGAAAGATCTGCAATCAGTCGAAAACAAGGATGGTGACGTCAGCTCTCCAAGATGGTGGCCGCTGGCTTCCTCCGTGGTCTGACCGGTGTGGAGAACCAAACTGGACCGTTTCCTTTCCCCGTCTCCAACCCAGAATTCAGCTCCGAGCTCAGCAAATGCCTAGCTGGCAGGAGCCCACAGAATCAGCATCGCTGTATCTCTGCGCCACCAGCCTGTCGTTTCCCAGCGCGTGCCGCAGACTCCAGCCATGGGGTGATCTGCCGAACAAGCAGCGCTCCATACAGACGGACAGATCGCTCGCATTTGAGCCCCTGAAGCTGATCCTTCCACTAGGTTTTGAAGCACCCCAATTTTGCTGGAAATTCCTAACAAGATAGCTTTTAGCCGTTCTAACTCATCATTTTCCCTCACAGTGACACAGTACACGGAGTTACTGCACTCCATTTGCGGCCATCTTGCCTCTCAAGAAATCATATATTGATATAGAATCATTCATAACAACTAGTTATACGTCTAATTGTAATCCTAGGCTTATGGTTTATCATGAAGAGTGTGTGAGTTTTGCTTCAAAAGTGATTATGGAAATCGAAAATAATGTGTTTTGAAAGAAGTCTCATGAAAAGACCAGTTTGAAACATGGCGGAACACGTGTTTTCTGAAGCAGAAAGTGATTGAAAGTGAAATATATGCCTATAAATTTGTGAACTTGTGGATGAAATATATATCCTATAATGTGCATAAACTGAAGAAATAGTAATGTACCAGTGTTGAAATAAAAATGAACTTCAAAATACTTATCATGTCCCATAGGAATCTACTTGCATTGATGTGAAACTGGATCAGTTACTGTAGAAATATTAGGATTCATATGCACCATTCACTGAAGTTAGTTTTCAATACTACGAAAAAAATACGTATATCAGGTGAATGAATATTTCTGAGAATAATCTTGTGAAAAGTTTTTTATAAATCCACATACATATTCATGAATGAATTTAGGGAGTGTATAATAAGACACATATATTAAATATTTTGAAATATCTGGAGAGAATATATATATATATATATATATATATATATATATATATATAACCACACACAGATTTTAAAAATTAGCAATATATATGCCAATCGAATTACACCGTGAAATATATATCATCCACAGATCCAAAAATATTCATTTTACTGGATATGGATTTATGTATAACTTTTTTCAACTAGGAAGCTCACCCATAGTTTGAATTTTCAGTTCAAACAGCGTTTAGGAGGAGTGATCTCTTCTCACACTTTGTATCTGCCAAGTTATGTAACTCACAAGAATGTACGTGTGATACCAGGTAGGATTCTATATGTGCATATAAAAATACATGTTGCTGAATAGAATACAGAGAAAGGGAGACAGGAATTCACATATTTGTTAACTTTAATAGCACATGGAAAACTATTTCAACAAAAAATTTACTAGATTTATAACTCCTACCCTATATAATGCAAAAGGCAAGTCCAAGTATACAACGTGCCTCCTCTGAACTGCTTGTATTTCTATTCTGTTTCGGTTATTTTTCTCCATCATATTAGGATTAGTATTCAGAATCTAGTAGGGTATGTGTTAGTGTCAGGGATTCAGTATATCAAATGTAAAATAGAAAAATGAAACCAATGTGTATGCAAATATGTGCTAAACAAAATCTTCCCACTCTCATCCAGAACAATTCCTTGACATTTCCTTCCCCCAAAGTAAGACACAATTAGAGGAGTAGAGTAATAAAATCTGTGAATAATATGCTCAGGAGTTTACAACCTTGGAAGTGGTAGAGGAGTTTTCCTAGTATGGGACAGGATAAACACTCCATATATATGGAGCTCTGCTGGCCTAAATACTTCTTGAGAAACTGCCTCTGAGTTTGGGCACTTGAAATATATGTTTTTGTCAGGAGCTTTAGCTTCTTTCTAGTGAGACCATCAAAGCTGTGTCTGCATCTATGTGACCTGGAGGACATGATTTCTTATTTTCCAATGAACATGAGGCAGCAGTGCTGAATTCTCTCTTTGTAAGTAAACTGTGGCCACTGGGGGCTAAGGGTATTCCCATGTGGACTGGGAAGCCATTTGGTCATCCCCCACTTTTCGTGGTGTTTCTTGCTGCTGCACTGGGACTTTGGCATTTGCTTCATGAAATAAAAGAAGTTCAACTGGGACACAGTTCTGGAGGCAATTCTGTCATGTGTGGTTGGTCAGGGTCTGCAGGAGAATGCACCAACCAGGCTTCTATCCCACATAGCTTGACCACATGTCCATAGCAACCTGATTCTGAACATTGCCCGGAAACATCTCCATATAACAAGAAGCCTTTACATGGAAGGGTCTGCTGGCTGCACCATGTAAGTCACAAGCCATTTGAGATCCAATGGCAGATCCACATGGCCCCACCACAAATTTTTTATCACACATCTGCCTACCACTGCTCTAGGCCCACTACTCAGCAGGTTCCAACATACTGGCATCTCTGTTCTACACCATTTTCATGAAACCCACTCAATCAAGGCACTGTCTTGCATATTTACGATCAGCAACAGGACATCCAAATTTTCTCCAGTGCCACCTGGTCATGGGAATTTCAAAAATTTCATGGTATTTATCTAGGCATTTTTCAAGGATGACGTTGCAGGCACTGTGGGTTTAAATTCATTCAGGAACCATTAAATGGTGAGGAAGCTCATTTCAATGAATGCTCTGTAGAACTCTCACAGGCAAGGCTTCCCAAAGAGTGGCCAAAATGTCACATGAAGTCAGGCCCATTGAGGTATACAATGTGACGTCCATGGGTGTTGTGACTCTCAACTATGGCTGCCAAGTCTTTCAGAATTAAATCATGTGATATCCTGGCTGAGATACCCAGGGCTCTGTGGAAAGCCAACCTGGGCCTAGATCTCAGTTTCCAAGGGTGATTCTCATGGGTGGACTCCTAAAATCCCAACAAAATTCATGGCAATACTTCTCTGAATTCAGTCTCTAAGGGGAATCACACCAGAGTTCAAGCCCAGGTGGTCCAGGTCATGTCTTCATACTGGACACAAATGACCAAATTTAAAACCAAAACCCTCCCATATGGCCCTCATCTTCTTCCATATAGACACTAATCACAACCTCTGGCGGAAGGTTTCCATGAGTGGCGGAGTCCAAGAGAGTGTCCAAAATAACTCCCTTGCCCCTCATTGGCGTAAATTCAGGGTGGTCTGGACACCCTTCATGTGAAACAGGAGTGATCAAATATGCTAGATGTTAATACTTCTATGCTTCTCCAATTTGTGGAAAACTGAGTGTCAGGTATATATTTTTATGTGATTTGCAGTCATGAGAAATCACAAGCACCTCTGCAGGTCTTTGAAGAACCCATTTGACCCAAAGGATTCCTATTCTCACTTGATGGAGTTCAAGAACTTTAAAGAGGAAGGCCACAGACTTCATCCACAAGGACTGCTTTTTGGCCATTTTGGTTTTGGATGCACACATGGGATCTCTCTTTACATCCACCAGGTGCTGAGAATCTAAGCCACAACCTCACACAGGGCCAAGAGGCTGATTCAGACACATCCCTTTCCAAAGCAATTAAGCAAAGAGCCACAGGTGATGCCCATTCATTTCCATTTGAAAACTGTTTTCTTTAGGCTTCACAAAGGGGTGGCCTGAGGCAAAGACCTTCCTGACATTCAGGGGAACAGAACAATAGGTTAGCAAATGGCCCAAAGCAGTGTTTCTCCACTGAGACTTTCCTGGTCACACTGATATCTGAATTTTCTGAGATGCTCACCATTCCCTTCAGCTATCCAGTACATGGCCATGTCACAGAGCTTGGAGGTGGTACTTATCTTGGTCACAAAATCATGAGCCTATTCTGGAGAGTGGCCAGAATTCAGGAAGAAAACAGGAACTTAGGAAGATAGCAGGTGTTACCCATCCATAAGGCAAGCCGCATTCCTTTCATACATTGGGCAGAAAGAATTCTGGTAAGCTTTCTACTAGCCTGGACACATCCTTTGATGCATTCTCTTTTCTAATGTCTACAACCATGGACACAGTGGGATACACAGACTTAAAAACACTCGCCTTGTCAAATCACTTGTTAGAAATCGTCCACTCCAAACCAAACAAACTGCCTTTCCTACCTATTCTCAAAACATGAGACAAAATCACAAACACACACTCACACCCACAAAGTCACCTCCTTTCCCAAAGTAGGTCTCTGACTATCGGGTGTGACCTCTGACTGGTGGGCCGTACTATGTTCCCATCAAATGGCCTGTTCTGTCTCAGATCTGGTTTCCTTGGCCAACTCTGTGAAGTTGTCAGGAGACAGCGGTGAGCCACTTCCTGCTTACTCAGGAAAGGCCACTCTTCAGAGCTTTCCTGCCATTTGGCCATCCTCACATCAGTAGATACCAAGAAAGACTGACTCTGTCCTTGGTAAATCAAAAGAAGGGAGACCACTGGGACTGGGCCTGGGACTAGATTTGTGTGCCTGGATGCCTGGATCCCAAGTTCAGAGAGTTCCATCACCAAGAATGTGAGGTGAGGTCACTTCCTTCAGGAACTGAATGAGGTCAATGCCTTGGCAAGCACGTTGTCCTAACATTTACTTCCAAAGGTCCCATGAAATGGAGGCTGTCCCTAATTCCTTTGACACTTTCACAAGTTAGAATGGTATATCAAACATTGGTAACCGGGAACAGCTCTCCACAGAGGCCTCGTTTGGTCCTTCTTCTCTACATAAAGAAGAGAGAGGCTGATTCAGACACATCCCTTCATGCTGACCAGGTTGTTTGCAATGAAAGTTGACTTTTGCTCTCTCAGTTCCTTCATAGGTGCCTACAACTTCTCTAGGGATCATTTGCGCATTGACCTTTGAGTTTCTCAGCAGTTGGAAGATCCCCTACATTCCTGTATTTTAAGACCAACTCTGTCCTTGCTCTTCTCTAAAGTTAGATTGAGGGAACAGTGTATGGTTAGGGTTAATAACAGGTTTGATTTGGAATAGAAATCATTCTGCTGGATGAATAATGGTATTGGGAATCTGCGATATTTTCAAGAATATATAGGTAAAATATAGGAATCTGAAAACAGAAATCTAGGTAAGATTTGAAGCCCAGAAGGGCATTGGGCCCTTGATTGCGGTATTAAGCATAGGACCTTGTAACTTGGATGATTGACTTTCAAAGAGAACTTCCAGTCAAAATGGATAGTCAGTAGTATTAGGAAGATAGTCGGTATGTTTATAAAGGAGAGTGAGTATAGGATTTGGACCAAAAGTTCTTTAGCTATAGGGTTTCGGGTATTGAGTGAATGTAAATGTCAGCACATGTGAAGAATTAATCACAATGATGAACTGGGGAAAATATGTAGGAATGCAGATATCAATAGAGACTTTAGGAAATCTGGCAAAGTATAGTCGGTAGTGAAATGTTAATAAAATAGATTCTTGTCACTTCCTGTTTTTCTGTATGCTTAATAAAACACTGTTGAAATCTTGAGAAATGTTTTCTAATCTTTTTCCCAGAATGTGCTGTCCCCAACTGCCAAACTTCAGAATGTACTCCCTCACCCAGTTGCACGCAATCTGCTCACCCGCCCAGGCCCATCAATAAACTTTCCTCCCTGCCCTCTTCAAGGAAAGTATATAAGCTCTGCTTAAGCTGTTCTCAGGGTTCTCTGCTCTATTCAAATGAGCTCTGAGCCCCAGCATGCTGGACCCCCAATAAACCCTTTGTTTTTGCATGAGAGAGTCTCTTAGTGGTCTCTTCCCCAATGCTCTTCCGATCTTTATATATGGAGGTTCCACCGAAATCCAGCAGCGGTGAACGAGAGACCCCAATGGGCTACTCTCAGGGTAAGTAAGGCGCCTCTTTCTGGTTTCAGGTTTCAGGTTAGGGCTTGGCAAAATGGCTGTCGATGAAGTGTGTGAGCTCTCTTTGATGGTGGCTGGCAGACGTGTCAAAGAGCCACAAGCCAAGTCCCTGGGGGACGCCACAGAGGACTCGGGAATCGAGGAATAATAGTCCCCTCGACTCAGTGATACTTTGTTTCAGATTCGGTATTGCCAGCCCATCGGGTTTTGCCGCCTGCTCAGTCTTGGTCTCAGTGTTGGACGTCCATTGCCTGTCTTTATTGTTTTCTCTTGTCCGTGTCCTGTGTCGTTGCTTTTACTGTTTGTGTATCTTTCATTATGGGACAGATCACTTCAATGCCTCTGTCCCTGACCCTTGATCTATGGACCAAAGTCCGCTTAAGGGCTCAGAATGTTTCTTTTTCAGTAAAACGCTGGACCTTGCAGACTCTGTGTGCCTCAGAATGGCCCACCTTTGGATTCGGATGGCCCCTACAAGGATCTTTCTACTTCCCACTAATATAAAAAGACAGAGATATTGTCTTACAGCCAGGGCCACATAGCCATACTGATAAACAGGAATATACCTTAACTTGGCAGGACCTCTGCAAATCTCCTCTTCCGTGGGTGAAGCCTTTCCTTGCTGTGTCCCCGTTCCTACTCCTTCCCCCACGATCTCTCAACCCCTCTGCTCCTCCTCCTCCTCCACCCTCTGTTCTCCCTGAGTCACAAGATTTGACTCATCTGGACTCTCCTCCCCTTCCTTATCTTCTACCCTTGTCCCACAACCCCCAACACCCTCTAAGTGATTCTCCAGCTGCTGACTCAGCCTCTCCGCAATTGGAGGATGCTAAGCCAGCCCAGGGCCCTCCAGATAACTCCCCTGCGTCACACACAGCCCCTCCTCCCCTGGAGGAACCTGGACTTGCTAAAGGAACTCGCCGGTGGCAAATGATTGAAAACCCTGGAACTCCCGTGTTGCTTCCCTCCATCCCTAAGGACCAATGATTGACGATGGCCATGGGGAAAAAAATGGAAGCCTACCAGTATTGGCCTTCTCCTCTTCAGACCTATATAAATGGAAAAATAACAATCCCCCTTTTACCGAGGACCCAACCTGGCTCTCAGGTCTGGTGAAGTCATTGATGTTTTCACACCAACCTACTTGAGATGACTGCCAAAAACTCCTAGGGACTCTCTTCATGACAGAGGAACAAAAGAGAATCCTCCTGGAGGCTAGAAAAAAGTATCCTCGGACCAAATCCGTGACCGACACAACTTCCCAACATATTCAAAGCCGGCTTTCTCTTGAAACGACCCAACTGGGACCCCAACACCTTTGAAGGTAGGGAGCATCTGTCCACTTATCGCCGGGCTCTAATAGTGGGTATCTTAGTGGCCGCTAGGTGACCAACTAATTTGGCCAAGGTAAGAGAGATTATTTAAGGGCCTGATGAATCTCCCTGTATGTTCCTAGAGATAATTATGTAGGCATATAAGAGACATACTCCTTTCGATCCTCAGGCAGAGGATCAAAAGGCATCTGTCACAATGGCCTTTATTGGGAAAGCTGCCCTGGATATTAAAAGAAAGTTATAATGCTTAGATGGATTACAAGATATGACTTTGAGGGATTTAGTCAGAGAACCCGAGAAGGTATACTTTAAGAGAGAAACTGAGGAAGAGAAGGGAGCTGAGTGAGGATAAAAGAAACAAAAGACAGACTAAGGCATGGACTAAGGTCCTGGTCACAACAACAAATAGGCCAGAAACTAAGAAACAGAGAGACAAGAAGGGATACCTGGGCACACACTAGAGGCCACCCCTGGCCTCAGATCAATGTGCCTACTCTAAAGAAAAAGGACACTGGGCCAAAGAGTGCCCTAGAAAGAGACAGCCATGCCAGCAAGATATTCTGACTCTGGAGGAATACTAAGAAAGTCCGGGCTCAGATCCTCTCCCTGACCTCAAGGTAACTTTTGAAGTGGAGGGGAACACAATAAACTTTGAAGTAGATACAGGGGCAATATACTCAGCCCATAAGGCACATTGGGCCCTCTACCGAATAAAAGGTCTCTAATTCAAGAGTCTAACAGAAGTAAATATCGGGCTTTGACAACTAAGAGGACCATGGACCAGGGAAAAGGAAAAATCCATCACTCCTTCCTAGTAATCCCAGAATGCCTGGCCCCATTGATGGGCAGAGTTCTGCTCACCAAGCTCTGGGCCAAAATAACTTTTAACCCTGAAGGCCCCCAAGTGGAATTTTTTAATCCTTCAGTAACTACTCCTATAATCATGGCTCTAACTATGTCAGTAGCAAATGTTCATCAACTCACTCACCTTTGTTCAAAGAAACTGCATTCATTCGTGAAGGATCAAGAACACAGTTTTCCACTAACCTACTCACAGCAAAAGGAAATAACTGAATGGGTAACAAAAGCCTGTCAGGTCTATTAATTGGTTAAAGCTTACACTTCCAAGCTTCCTGCAGGAAAGCACCTATGAGGAACCAGACGAGGACAATTCTGGGAAGTGGACTTTACTGAAATTAAGCCAGTAAGGTATGGACTTAAATAACTCCTAGTCTTTGAACATACATTTTCAGGATGTATTGAAGCCTTCCCCACACACACACAAAAAAAAGAAATAAAAAAGAAGAAAAAAGAAACATCGCAAATGGTTGTAAAGGAGATCCTGGAAGATATTTATTCTCCCCTTGACGACCAGTAGTCTTAACCCTCATCAGCCCCTTAAGCTGCGATGGCTGATCACAAATCCTACTGGACACGAAGTATGGCCTGTCTCGAATACAGCCCCCTTACGAACCTGGTGGCCATCTCTCCACCCAGTCATTTGTCAGCTGGCTATAGGTCTTTCCTATTGGGATATCCCTGATTAACAGGATCCCACTAAAATTCCATTAAATCCCTTCCGTACCATAGATAATGGAAACAAACATTATAGATGTAGGGACACGTGAGCCAGATGCAGGTTGGCTAGCCGAGATTACTATGTTTGCCCGGCAGACTATCAAAGCCACAAACAGTCACGGCTGTGGGGGGGGAGAGCAGACTTCTATTGTAAGTCATGGGGATGTGAGCATACAGGGACTGTCAGATGGAACCCAAACTCCTCATCAAATTCTGTACACAGCATTGGCCATATTACGAATTAGATAACCAAAACCGATGGCCCCCAGAGGGGTCTCTAGATCCTCAAATTCTGTGTGACCTTTTTAACTTCTGCAAGTGCTCAAAAGGGTGAAAGGAGATTCCGCTATGTGGAGGCCTTCTCTCTCCTTTGCTCACATCCTGAACTATGCTTCTCCAATAGATGCTCACCCTCAGCCTTGTGCTCCAGACTCTCTGCTGTCACTCCCACCTCAGCAACTTGATTTCTCCCCTCCAATATCTAGATCAAAAACCCAATCTCGACTGGTTCTCAGACCATTGCTCCCTTGCTGAGGTTGCAGGTACTGAGGTACCACTCCATTCACTCACTCCTCTCCTCTCCTGTCAGTGCCCGCACCGGGTCCCACCCAGTCCTCTTACCACCTAATGCAAAGCTCAAACCCGCTGAGAAGAATCCTCAGACCCTAATACAAGATGTAATGAAAATGGCCTTTAATGGTGCTTTGTCATCACTAAGAACAGGTTACTAAGAATTTAAAGTCCCTCACAGGCTTTTTTTAATCTCACTCCCCTCTCCCCCTCTGTTCTATCTGTTCTACTGCTCAAGTTTTTGTTGCTATTAAGATCCCAAAGCCCTCTCCCAATATTCTTTTACATCTCTCCTTCCTCATTCTCAGATCCACAGAGCTGCTCTTATCCCTGCCTTCCAAATTGTCCCCCTCTGTACCAGGCCCACAGAAAAGTCTTAACTGACCTTCTCCAGAAGTCTCCACCATGGCTGATTTAGGACTTTCAGCAAAAGAGTCCCGATAAAAGAGTTCACTGTAGATAAACTTCCTATTTTTGTGTTGCCCTGGTCTCCTTGGCAACTGGCTAAAAAATTCAGCACTCCTGATCTAGACACACCCTTACTAGTTTTTCACAAAATATTTGAAAAAAAGGCCTCTGGCCTTGAGCTGGGGCTTCACAGAGATGGCTACATTTCTAAGATAAAGAAGTTACAAACTGGGCTGTATGGAAACAGCTGGAAGGGGGAAAAAAAGAAAGGGAAGACACCCCCACCCAGGTGTCCTTGAAAAGTTAACTTGCCCAAACTGAAGAAAAAACAGAAACAAAAACTGCTTTTTGTGAACTTCTGCAGACTGTGAACTTCTGAGCCCCTTCCCTTACGTGTTGGGTACAAAATTCTGAAACTACATAACTTGGGTTTCAGGGGATTAATTGATTACAACAGAAGCAATGCCCTCTGAATCTGGTTGAAACCAAAAAAGACTGTTTCCGTGTCTTTGGTGCTATCTTAGGTGCCTTGCCTTGTCCGTCCCTACAACAGTATAATTCTATATACTTAAACATTGTTTATGTTTTCATGAAATGGTCAACAGATGTGATTAATTGTGAAATGGTGCAGATGTTTCCCAGAGTGCTCTATCATGACGCAGGTTCATTTGAAGATCAAAGAGGGGGACATACAACCCGGTTCCGCTGGGAACATATGTCCCTCACCTTAGCCATTCTATTACGAATAGGAGTTGCTGCAGGGTTGGGCACAAGAACCACTGCTCTGGTCCATGGGACACAACAAGTGACCCAATTAGAAGCAGCAATAGATCAAAACTTAAAGATTTTAGAAACCTCCATCACAGCTTTGCAGGAATCTTTAAGCTCTCTCTCTGAAGTTGTTTTACAGAAAAGGCGAGGGTTGGACCTCCTTTTCATGACAGAAGGGGGCCTTTGTGCTTCATTGAGGGAAGAATGTTGTTTTTATGTCGACAATACTGGAGTTGTAAAAAAATCTATGAGTAAATTAAAAAGATGCCTTGAAGAGCAACAACATGAGAGAGAGGCACAAAAAGGGTAGTTTGAGTCTTTTTTTACCCAGTCCCCCTGGTTAATTACGTTTTTATCAACCCTGGCCGGTCCAATAATAATCCTCATAGTATTACTAACTATAAAACCCTGTTTCCTCAATCATGTAATTTCTTTTCTCCAAGCTCAAATTGGACAAATTAAAATTATGGTAATACCCCACTAGCAGACATAGAATGTGACACCCCACAACGATCACTTTTATGATTAAAAGTAGCCAGAAAAAGAAGTGGGGAATGAAAGGTTAATAAAATATGTACTTGTCACTTCCTGTTTTTCTGTACGCTTAACAAAACACTGTTGAAATCTTGAGAACTCTTTGCTAATCTTGTTGCCAGAATGTGCTGTCCCCAATTGCCAAACTGCAGAATCTCCTCCCTCACCCGGTTGAATAGAAACCTGAACTGTACTTGGATCATTGAATGTAGAAGAGAACATCCATTCAAAAAGTTATAGTCAGTTGGATTAGAAAGATAGTCGGTAAGTTTAGGAAGAAAAGTGAGTATAGGATTTGGAACAAAAGTTCTTTAGCAATAGGGTTTTGGTTAGAGAGTCAATGTAAACGTCAACACAAGTGAAGAGTCAGTCACAATGATGAACAGGGCAAAATATGTAGGAAAGCAGATATCAATAGAGACATTAGGAAATCAGGAAAAGAATAAAGTGAGTGATGGGATTAGATATTTTCAACAGGGTTGAGGATGAATATATGAGCTTAGGATAAAACAAATATGAAGTCAACAATAGGATTGACATTTGATAGCATTAGCGTAGCCCAAGACAGTGTCCAAAATAAGCTCTGTTGCCCCTCATTTGCCTAAATTCCCAGTGGCCTGTACACCCTTCCTGTGTACCAGGAGTGATCAAATAGGCCTGCCCTTAATACTGCTCTGCTTCTCCAATTTGAGTCCTACTGAGTGTCGGGTACAGATTCTTTATGTGAATTGGAAAGATGAGAAAACTCAAGCACCTATTGGATAGCCTCTGAATAGATTTGAAGAACTCATTTGACCCAAAAGATCCCTATTCTCACTTGATGGAATTCAGGAACCTTACAGAGGAAGGCAAAATACTTCATCAACAATGACTGCTCTTTTTGCCATTTTGGATTTTATGCACCCATGGGATCTTTCTTTAGATCCATCAGGTACTGAGAATCTAAGTCAAAGAATCACACTGGGCCAAGAGGCTGATTCACACACATCTCTTTCCAAATCAATTAAGGAAAGAGCCAAAGGTAAAGCATATTCATTTCCATTTGAAAAATCTTTCCTTCAGGATTCACAAAGGGTTGGCCTGAGACAAAGACCTTCCTGACTCTCAGGGCAACAGAACAATAGGTAAGCAAATGGCCCAAAGCAGGGATTCTCCACTGAGACTTTACTGGTCACACTGATATCTGAGTTTTCTGAGATGCTCGCCATTCCATTCAGCTATCCAGTACATGGCCATGTCACAGAGCTTGGAGGTAGTACATATCTTGGACACAAAACCATGAGCCTATTCTGGAGATTGGCCATAATTCAGGAAGAAAACAGCAACTTAGGAAGGTAGCAGGTATCGCCCATCAATAAGGCAAGCCACAGTCAATTCATAAATTGTGCTGGATGAATGCTGGGAAGCTTTCTATGAGACAGGACACATCCATTGATGCATTCTCTTTTCTAATGTCTACAAGCACGGACACAGTGGGATACACAGACATAGAAACACTTGCATTGTCAAACGACTTACTAGAAACAGTTCACTCCAAACCAAACAAACTGCCTTTTCTACCTATTCTCAGAATATGAGACAAAACCACAAACCCAAACCCGCAATGGCACCTCCTTCCCCCAAATAGGTCTGTGACTCTCCCGAGTGTGCTCTGACTGATGGGCCATACTATGATCCTCCGAAATGGACTGCCCTGTCTCAGATCTGATCTTCTTGGCCAATAATGTGAAGTTGTTAGAAGCCAGGAGTGAGCCACTATCTGCTTTCTCAGGAAGAGCCCCTCTTCCGAGCTTTCCTGGCATTTGGCAATCCTCACATCAGTAGGTATCAAGAAAGACTGACTCTGTCCTTTGTAAATCCATAAAAGTGAAACCACTGGGACTAGGACTGGGACTGGCTCTGGGTGCCTGGCTTTCTGTATACCAAGTTCAGAGAGTTCCATCACCAAGGAAGTGAGATGAGATCACTTCCTTCAGGAACTGAATGAGATGACTGCCTTGGCAACCACTTTGTCATAACAATTGCTCCCAACGGTCCCATGAGATGAGGGCTGCCCCTACTTCCTGTGACACTTTCACAAGTTAAAATGGTATATCACCCGTAGGCAAAAGGGAACAGCTCTCCACACAGGCCGGGTTTGGTCCATCTTCTCTACATTAAGAAGAGATAGGCTCATTCTGACGCAACCCTTAATCCTGACCAGGTTGTTTGCCATGGAAGATGATTTTTGCTCTCTCAGGTCTTACATAGCTGCCTACATCTTCTCCAGAGATCATTTCTGCATGGAGCTTTGAGGTTCTCAACAGATGGAAGATCCACTGCATTCCTGTATTGTAAGACCAACACTGTCCCTGCTCTTCTGTAAACATAGATGTGAATTGGAGTCATGAGAAAACCCACGAACCTATGGGATAGCCTCTGCAGAACTTTAAAGAATTCACTTGACCCAAATGATCCCTATTCTCACTTAATGGAGGTCAGGAACCTTACAGAGGAAGGCGAGAGACTCTATCCACCATGACAGTTCTTTTGTCCATTTTGGTTTTGGATGCACACATGGGATTTTTCTTTAGACCCATCATGTGCTGTGAATCTAAGCCACAACCTCACATAGGGCCAAGAGGCTGATTCAGACACATCCATTTCCAAAGCAATTAACCGAAGAGGCACAGGTAATGACCATTCAATTCCATTTGAAAACTATTTTCTTCAGGCTTCACAAAGTGTGGCCTGAAGCAAAGACCTTCCTGACATTCAGGGCAACAGAATAGGTAAGCAAAAGGCCCAAAGCAGGGTTTCTCCACTGAGACTTCCTTGGGCATACTGATATCTGAGTTTTCTGAGATACTCCCCATTCCCATCAGCTATCCAGTACATGGCCATGTCACAGAGATGGAGGTGGTACATATCTTGGACACAAAATCATGAGCGTATTCTGGAGAGTGTCCAGAATTCAGGAAGAAAACAGGAATTTAGAAAGATGGCAGGAATTGCCCATCCATACGGCAAGCTGCAGTCCATTCATAAATTGCACAGGATGAATGCTTTGAAGCTTTCTCATAGACAGGACACATCCATTGATGCATTCTCTTTTCTACTTTCTACAATCACGGACACAGTATGATATATAGACACAGAAACACTCACGTTGTCAAAGGACTTACTAGAAACAGTTCACTCCAAAACACACAAACCAGCTTTCCTAACTATTCTCAGAACATGAGACAAAACCACAAACTCACACTCACACCCAAAATGGTACCTCTTTCCCCAAAGTAGGTCTGTGTCTATCCGGAGTGTCCTCTGACTTGTGGGCCATACTATGTTCCCCAAAAATGGCGTGTCCTGTCTTCAATCTGGTCTCTTTAGCCAACTTTGTGAAGTTGTCAGTAGCCCGTGGTGAGAAACTACCTGCTTTCTCTGGAAAGGCCAGTCTTCATAGTTTCCAGGCATTTGGCTGTCCTCACATCAGTAGGTACCAAGAAAGAGTGACTCTGTCTTGTTAAATCCAAACAAGTGAGCCCACTGGGACATGGAGTGGGTTTGACTCTGTGTGCCTGGTTTCCTGGATCCCAAGATCACAGACTTTCATCACCAATAATGTAAGGTGAAGTCACTTCCTTCAAGAACTGAATGAAGTCACTGCCTTGGAAACCACTTTGTTTTAACAGTTGCTTCCAAGGTTCTCAAAAGATGGAGTCTGACTCTACTTGCTGTGACTCATTCATAAGTTAGAATGGTATATCAACCATAGGCACCGGGGAACAGCTCTCCACACAGCCATGGTTTGGTCCATCTTCTCTACATTAGGAAGAGAGAGGCTAATTCAGACACATCCCTTCAACCTGACGAGGTTGTTTGCCATGGAAGATGACTTTTGCTCTCTCAAATCCTACATACCTGCCTACACCTTCTCCAGGGATTATTTCTGCAGGGACTTTTGAGATTCTCAGCTGGTGGATGATACCCTACCTTCCTGGATTTTAAGACCAACTCTGTCCCTGCTCTTCAGTAAAGTGAGATTGAGGGAACAGTGTATGGTTAGTGTTAATAGCATGTTCGATTTGGGTTAGGAGTCATTCTGCTGGATGAATTATGGTATTGGGAACCTGTGATATTTATAACAATATAAATGTGAAATATATGTATGAGAACAGATATCTAGGAAAGATTTGAAGCCCAGAAAGGCATTGGGCCCTTGATTGGTATACTTAGATTGAATCATGTTCTGCACCGAGGTCTCAGATAAATCGATATACAATGGCATAGGACCCTATACCTCGGATGATTGAAAGTAGAAGAGAACATCCAGTCAAAAGGGATAGTCTGTAGGATTAGGAAGATAGTAAGTAGGTTTAGGAAGAAGAGTGAGTCTTGGAGTTGGACCAAAAGTTCTTTAGCAATTGGTTTTCAGTTAGAGGGTGAATGTAAATGTCAGCACATGTGAAGAGACAGTCACAATGATGAACTGGAAAAATATGTAGGAAAGCAGATATCAATAGGGGCATTAGGAAATCAGGAAACGTATAAAGTGAGTGATAGGATTAGATATTTTCAAAAGGCTTGAGGTTAAATATATAATCTTAGGAAGAAACAAATATGTAGTAACCAATAGGATTGACATTTGAGAGCAGTAGGCACCCTGGACATAGATGCTTTTAGTAATCCATGGTCACTTCCCATTTAGACTTTGGTACAATCATATGTGTGACCTTTGCATTTTGTGTACAGAATACTACTGTGGTAAAATGTATATGTAGATCAGATGACATGAGTATTTCTTGCACCATAAAGGGGAGTAATATTCTGGAAACTTATAAATTAGTACTGGGGATACAAATAGGTGTACCTTGTGTTGATGATTATTGAGATGATGCATGAATAGACCATATTGTGAATAAAGTATGTAACTGGATCCAACATTAAATAATGGTTTGAGTTTGCATCTGAAAATATATTGGAAATCTTATATTGATATATATACCATCATTCCAACGAGTTATATATGCAATGGTATTATTAGGGTTACGGTTTATCGTGAAGAGTGAGTTTTGCTTCAAAAATGATTATGGAATCGAAAATAATGTGTTTAGAAAGAAGTCTAGTGAAAAGACCAGTAAAGAAACATGGAGGAATACATGTGTTCTGAAGTAGTAAGTAATTGAAAGTGAACCAAATGCCAAAAAAATTTGTGAAGTTGTGGATGAAAAAATACATCCTATGATGTCCATAAACTGAAGAAATAGTAATGTACCAGTGTTGAGTAAAAATGAACTTCAAATTACACATCATGTCCCATAGCAATCTACTTGCATTAATGTTAAACTGGGTCAGTTACTGTAGAAATATTAGGATTTTTAAGCACCATCCACTGAACTTAGTTTTCAGTAGTAGGAAACCAAAATATATTTCAGGTGTATGAATATTACTGAGAATAATCTTGTGAAAATTTGAATTTAAATGAACATAAATGAATATGAATGAATTTAGGGAGTGTATAATAAGACACATATTTTTCATATTTTTTTAAAATCTGGAGAATATACACACACACACACACACGCACACACACACAGACACACACACACACGCACACACACACACATTAATATTTAGCAATATATATGCCAATCGATATTCATCATGAAATATAATTCATTCACAAATCCAAAAATATTCATTTTACTGAACATGGATTTATGTATAGTGTTTTTCACTAGGAAGCTCACCCATAGGTGGAATTTTCAGTTCCATCATTATTTAGGGAAAGTCATCTCTTCTCACAATTTTTATATTCCAAAGCCAGTGATCTTTCAAAAATGTACGTGTGATACCAGGTAGGATATTGTATATGCATAAAAAAATTACATGTGCTGAATAGGATACAGAGAAAGGGAGACAGGAATTTACATATGTCATAACTTTAAAAAATCATGGAGAAATATTAAAATGAAAAGTTTACTAAATTTAAAACACATACTCTTGATAAAGCAGAAGACAAATACAAATATACACCATGCTTCCTATGAAAGGACTGTACTTCTATTCAGTTAGGTTTTCTTTCTCCATGATATTAGGATTAGTAGTCAGAGTCTAGTAGGGTATGGGTTAGTGTCAGGGATTCAGTATTTCAAATGGAAAATAGGAAAATGAATCTAATGTGTATGAAAACATGTGATACACAAAAATCTTCCCTCTCTTATCCAGAACAATGCCTTGACATAACCATCGCTAAAAGTAAGACACAATTAGAGGAGAGGAGTTAGAAAACCTGTGAATACATATGTGGAATAAAAAATGCTCAGGAGTTCACAACACTGGAGGTGGTAAAAGAGTTTACAAAAGTATGGGAGAGGGTAAACACTCCAGGAACATGGAGCTGTGCTGACCTAAAGACTTATTGAGAAACTTCCTCTGAGGTTAGGCACAAGAAATATATGTATGGCAATATGTAAATCAATGGTTCTGCAACTGATGTGATTCTGCAATCTGTATATGGAGTAAAAATGGGAGCTCATATCCCACTTGAATCAAAGTGTGAAATTTGATATATCAAGAAGTATGTACTGTTTTGAACAACCTACAATAAAAATTAATTAAAAAAAGAAAAAGAAATATATGTAATTGTCAGGAGATTTAGCTTCGTTTGTAGTGACACCAAAAATCTGGGTCTGCATCTATGTGACCTGGAGGACATGGTTCTTTATTTTGTAATGAACATGAGGCAGCAGGTCTGAAATCTCCCTTTGTAGGTAAACTGTTGCTACTGGGAGCTAAGTGTCTTCCCGTGTGGTCTGTGAAGCCATTTGGTCATCCTCCACTTTTCAGGGTGTTTCTTACTGCTGCACTGGGAATTTGGTATTTGCTTCATGAAATACAATATGTTCAACTGGGACACAATGCTGGAGGGAGTTCTGTCATGTGTGGTTGGTCAGGGTCGGCAAGAGAATGTACGAACCAGGCTTCTATCCCACATAGCTTTCCCCTTGACTATAGCAAGCTGATTCTGAACAATGCCCTGAAACCTCTACATATAACAAGATGCCTTTACATATAAAGGTCTGCTGCCTGCACCATGTCAGTCGCAAGATTTGGAAGCCAATGGAAGATCCAGGTGGTCCTTCCAAAAATATTTATTTGCACACCTATAGTCCACTGCTCTACGCCCACTACCCAGCAGGCTCCAACTTACTGGCATCTCTGTTCTACACCATTTTCACGAAACTCAGGCAATCAAGGCACTGTTTGTTATACTCATGATCAGCAACAGGATATCTTAAGGTTATCCAGTGCCACCTGGTCATGGGGATTTCAAAAATTTCATGGTATTAATCTAGTCATTTTTCAAGGATGAAGTTGGAGGCACTGTGGGTTTCATTTAATTCAGGAACCATTAAATGGTGAGGAAGCTCATTTCAATGAAAGCTCTGGAGAACACTCACAGGCAAGCCTTCCCAAAGAGTGGCCAAAAGGACACATGAATCCAGGCCCATTGAGGTATACAATGTGAGGTCCATGTGTGTTTGGACTCTCAACTATGGCTACCAAGCCTTTAAGAATTAAATCATGTGATATCCTGGCTCAGAATCCCTGAGCTCTGTGGAAAGCCATCCTGGGCCTAGATCTCAGTTTCCAAAACCGATTCTCATGCGTGGTCTCCTAAAATCCCAACACTATTCATGGCAATACTTCTCTGAGGTCAGTTCCAGAACTCAGTCTCTAAGGGGAATCACACCAGAGTTCAAGCCCTGGTGGACCCAGTCATCTCTTCCAACTACCACACAAATTACCACAATTAAAACAAGAACCCTCCCATATGGCCCTCATCTTCTTTCATATAGACACTCATCATAATCTGGCTGGAGGTTTCCATGAGGGGTGTAGACCAAGACAGTGTCCCAAATAAGCTCCTTTGCCCCTCATTTGCCTAAAGTCAAGGTGGTCTGGACACCCATCCTGTGAACCAAAAGTGATCAAATAGGCCTGCCGTTAATACCGCTCCAATTTGAGGACTACTGTCTGTGGGGTTTAGATTCTTTATGTGAATTTTAGTCATGAGAAAACCCAAGCACAATGGGCTAGCCTCTGCAGGTTTTGTAGAACTCTTTTGACCCAAAGGATCCCATTCTCACTTGATGGAAGTCAGGAACCTTACAGAGGAAGTCGAGAGACTTCATCCCAATAATTGCTCTTTTGGCGAATTTTCTTTTGGATGCACACATGGTAACTTTCTTTAGATCCATCAGGTGCTGAGAATCTAAGCCACAGCCACACACAGAGCCAAGGGCCTGATTCAGACACATCCCTTTCCAAAGCAATTAAGGAAAGTGCCACAGGTATGCCCATTCATTTCTATTTGAAAACTGTTTTCTTCAGGCTTCACAAAGGGGTGGCCTGAGGCAAAGACCTTCCTGACATTCAGGGCAACAGAACAATAGGAAAGCAAAAGGCCCAAAGCAGGGTTTCTCCTCTGAGACTTTCCTGGTCACACTGATATCTGAGTTTTCTGAGATGCTCGCCATCCCCTACAGCTATCCAGTACATGGCCATGTCACAGAGCTTGGAGGTGGTACATATCTTGGACACAAAACCATGGGCCTATTCTTGAGATTGGCCGGAATTCAGGACGAAAATAGAAACTTAGGAAGGTAGCATGTGTTGCTCATCGATAAGGCAAGCTACAGTCCATTCATAAACGGGGCAATATGAATGCTGAGAAGATTTGTACTAGACACGACACATCCATTGATGGATTCTCTTTTCTAATGTCTACAACCACGGAAACAGTGGAATACACAGACATAGAAACACTCGCCCTGTGAAAAGACTTACTAGAAACAGTCCACTTCAAATGAAACAAACCGACTGTCCTACCTATTCTCAGAAAATGAGACAAAACCACAAACCCACAACCACACCCACAAAGGCACCTCCTTCCCCTAAGTAGGTTTGTGACTATCCAGAGTGTCCTCTGACTTGTGGGCCATAATATGTTCCCCCAAAATGGCCTTTCCTGTCTCAGATCTTGTCTCCTTGGCCAACTCTGTGAACTTCTTAGGAGCCAAAGGTGATCTACTACCTCCTTTCTCATGAAAAGCCCTGCATCCGAGCTTTCCTGGCATTTGGCCTTCCTCACATCTGTAGGTACCAAAAAATACTGACCCTGTCCTTGGTAAATCCAAACAAGTGAGACCACTGGGACTGGGACTGGGACTGGCTCTGTGTGCCTGGCTTCCTGGATCCCACGTTCAGAGAGTTCCATCACCAAGAAAGTGAGGTGAGGTCACTTCCTTCCTGAACTGAATGAGGGCACTGTCTTGGCAGCCACTTTGTCCTAACTGTTGCTTCCAAGGGTCCCAAGAGATTGAGGCTGCCCCTACTTCCTGTGACATTTTCACAAGTTAGAATGGTATATCAACCAAAGGCACCCAGGAATAGATCTCCACACAGGCCTGGTTTGGTCCATGATCTCTACATTAAAAAAAAATCTGATTCAGACACAACCTTTTATCCTGACCGGGTTGTTTGCCATGGAAGATGACTTTTGGTCTCTCAGGTCCTTTATTGCTTCCTACATCTTCTCCAGGGATCATTTCTGCATGGACCTTTGAGGGTCTCAGCAGGTGGAAGTTTTTCTACATTTCTGTATTGTAATATCAACTCCTTCCCTGCTCTTCTGTAAAGTTAGATTGAGGGAACAGTGTCCGGTTATGGTTAAAAACATGCTCGATTTGGGTTAGAAATCATTTTGCTGGATGAATGATCGTATTGGGAACTTGCTATGTGTAGAAGAATATATAGGTGAAATATATGTATGAAAAAAGAAATTTAAGTCTGATTTGAAGCCCAGAAGGGCATTGGGCCCTTGATAGGGATACGTGGTGTTGAATTACGTTCTGCAGAGTTGTCTCAGATAAATCGATATACAATGGCATAGCACCTTGTACGTTGCATGAATTAATGTAGAAGAAACATCAAGTCAAAAAGGCATAGTCGGTAGTGAAAGGTTAATAAAATTAATAAAATAGGTACTTGTCACTTCCTGTTTTTCTGTATGCTTAACAAAACACTGTTGAAATCTTGAGAAATGTTTGCTAATCTTGTTCTAGAATGTACTGTTCCCAACAGCCGAACTGCAGAATGTACTCCCTCACTCGGTGTCATGCAAACTGCCCACTCGCCCTTACCCATCACTGAACTTCCCTCTCTTCCCTCTCCAAGGAAAGTATATAAGCTCTGCTTAAGCTGTTCTCAGAGGTCTCTGCTCTATTTAATTTAGCTCTGAGCTCCAGCATGCTGGACCACAAATAAACCCTTTGCTGTTGCATGAGACAGTTTCTTGGTAGTATCTTCCTCTGACACTCGCCTGACCTTTACATATTTAGGTTCCGCTGAGTTCCAGCAGTGGCGGACGAGAGACCCCAACGGGCTCCTCTCGCAGCAAGTAAGGCGCCTCTTTCTGGTTTCAGGTTTCTTGTTAGGGCTTGGCAAAATTGCTGGCGATGAAGAGCCTGGGCTCTCTCCGACGGTGGCTGAGAGACATGTCACAGAGACAAAGGGCACCTCTCTGGAGGACCCCGCAGAGAACTCGGGAAATCAAGGAACAATAGTCTTCTCGACTCAGTGATATTTTCTTTTAGATTCGTTATTGCCATACCATTGGGTTTTGCCGGCTACTCATTCCTGGTCTCAGTGTTGGACGTTCATTGCCTGTCTTTATGGTCTTGTCTTATCTGTGTCGTGTGTCCTTGCTTTTACTGTTTGTGGAACTTTCATTATGGAACAGAGCACGTCAATGCCTCTGTCCCTGACCCTTGATCACTGGACCAAAGTCCGCATAAGGGCTCAGAATCTTTCTTTTTTCAGTAAAACGCTGGACCTGGCAGAATCTCTGTGCCTCAGAATGGCCCATCTTTGGAGTCGTATGGCCCCTAGAAGGATCTTTCTACTTCCCACTAATTTAAAAAGTCAGAGGTATTGTCTTTCAGCCAGCGCCACATAGCCATCCGGATCAACAGCCATATATCTTAACTTGGCAGGACCACTGCAAATCTCCTCCTCCATGGGTGAAGCCTTTCCTTGCCCCTACCTCTGCTCCTACTCCTTCCCCCATGATCTCTCAAACCCTCTCAACCTCCTCCTCCTCCACCCTCTGTTCTCCCTGAGTCACAGATTTGACTCTACTGGACTCTTCTCCCCCTCCTTATCCCCTGCCCTCGTCCCCTAACACACAACACACTCTAAGTGATTCCGCTGCTGCTGACTAAGCATCTCTACCATTGGAGGAAGCTAAGCCGGTAATAGGATCTCACAATGGACCGATGTTCATGACCCAGGTAAGTCAGGGGTTAGCCAGGAACCTGGGGATTAATTGGAAGTTAAATTGTGCTTATAGACCACAGAGTTCAAGACAAGTAGAAAGAATGAATAGAACCATTAAAGAGACCTTAACGAAATTAAGCTTAGAGACCAGCATAAGATTGGACTATGCTCCTGCCTTATGCAATGTTTCATGCAAGAAAAATTCCCTTTGTTTCTTTGAGTAACCTTACCACATGTGAAATTCTTTATGGTGGCCCTCCTCCAATAGGGGACCTAAGCCCAACTGTAAGACCTAAAGATCCTTTCCACACCCCCTTGCTTGACAGACTTAAAGATCTTGAAAGAACTCAGTAATACCTGTGAAAACAGCTGGCCACTGCCTACCCAACTGGGAACCAGGGGATTCCACATCCATATCAAGTAAGAGATTTCATCTATGTAAGATGATATCAGGTGTCATCCCTGGTACCCCGCTGAAAAGGACCATACCAGGTGCTATTATAACACCTACAGTGGTAAACGTAAACAGAATCACTTCCTGGATCCATACCTCTCATCTCAAGCCTGCTGCCTGTACAGAATCTTTCTGGAAACTGAAAAAGACTGGTAACAGTTTCAAATTGTGTATTCGCAATGTGAATAAGGTTATATACTCTCCCCTTGGCTACAAGTAGTCCTAACCCTCATCAGCCCATTAAGCAGTGATGGCTGATCACAAATCCTACTGGAAAAGAAGTATGGTCTATCTCGCATACAGCCCCCTTAGGGACCTGGTGGCCATCTCTCCACCCAGACATTTGTTAGCTGGCTATAGGTATTTCCTATTGTGATATCCCTGATGAAGAGGATCCCACTAAAATACCATTAAATCCCTTCTGTACCATAGATAATGGAAACAAACATTATGGATGTAGGGACACGCGAGCCAGATGCAGGTTGGCTAGTCTAGATTACTAAGTTTGCCTGGCAGACTATCAAAGCCACAAAGAGTAACGGCTGTGTGGGGGAAAAGCCGACTTTTTCTGTATGTCATGGGAATGTGTGCATACAGGGGCTTCCTGATGGAACCCCAATTCTTCATCAAATTCAGTACACAGCATTGGCCACATTACCAATTAAACAACCAAAAACTATGGCACCCAGAGGGGTCTCTAGATCCTCAAATTTTGCGTGACCTTTTTAACTTCTGCAAGTGCTCAAAAGAGTGAAAGGAAATTCCCCTATGTGGAAGCCTTTTCCCTCCCTCACTCACATCCTGAACTATGCTTCTACAAAAGATCATTATCCTCAGCCTTCTGCTCCAGACCCTCTGATGTCACTCCCATCTCAGCAACTTGATTTCTCCCCTCCAATAACTAGATCAGAAACCCAAAGCTCCACCAGTTCTCAGACCATCGCCCCCTTGCTGAGGTAGCAGGTACATAGGTACCGCTCCACCGACTCATTCCTCTCATCTCCTGTCAGTGCCCTCACCGGGTCCCACCAGGTCCTCTTACCAGCTAACCCAATGCTCAAACGAGCTGAGGAGAGCCCTGAGACCCTTATCCAAGATGTAATATAATTGGCCTTTAAAGTTGCTTTGTCATCACTGAAAACAGGTTACTAAAATTTAAAGTCCCTCACAGGATTTTGGGATCCTCACTCCCGTCTTTCACTCTGCTCTACCTGATCTACTGCTCAAGTTTGCTGCTAGGAAATTCCCAATACCCTTTCGCATTATTTTTTACATCTCTCTTTTCCCTTATTCTCAGATCCTCGGAGGTGCTCTCAGCCCCACCTTCCCCGTCTTTCCCCCTCTGTACCAGGCCCACAGAAAAGTCTTAAATGACCTTCTTCAGAAGTCTTCACCATGGCTGAGTTTTGAACTTTCAGCAAAACAGTCCCAATAAAGACTTTAATGTAGATAAACTTTCTCTTTCGTATTGCCCTGTTCTACTTGGCCACTGGCTAAAAATCTCAGTACTTCTAAGCTAGACATCCCCTAACTAGTTTTTCACAAAATATGTGAACAAGTCCTCTGGCCTTCAGCTGGGGCTTCACAGAGATGGCTACATTTCTAAGATAAAGAAATTACCAACCGGGCTCCATGGTAACAGCTGGCAGGGGGAAAATAAGAAAGGGAAGAAAAAGCTCTCCTCCTCCCAGGTGTCCTTGAAAAGTTAACTTGCCCAGAACAGAAGGAAAAACAGAAACAAATACTGCTTTTTTAAACTTCTGAAGACTGTGAACTTCTGAGCCCCATCCCATATATGTTGGGTACAAATTTCTGAAACTACCTAAACTTGAGTTTCAGGGGATTAATTGATTACAATATAAGCAATGCCCTCTGAATCCGGTTGCAACCAAATAGGACTGTTTCCCTCTCTTGAGTGCTATCTTAGGTGCCTTGCTTTGTCAGTGCCTACAAAAGCATAATTCTATATACTTAAACATCGTTTATGTTTTCATGAAATGATCAGGATATGTGATAAATTGTGTAATGGTGCAGATGTTTCCCAGTGTGCTCTATCATGACGCAGGTTCATTTGAAGATCAAATAGGGGGGGCATACAACCGGTTCCACTGGGAACATATATCCCTCACTTTAGCCATCCTATTAGGAATAGGAGTTGCTGCACGGGTGGGCAGAGGAACCAGTGGCATTGTCCATGGGACACAAAAGATGACCCAATTAGAAGCAGCAATAGAGCAAAAGTAAGATATTAGAAACTTCCTTCAGGGCTTTGCATGAAACTTTAACCTCTCTCTCTGAAGTTGTTTTACAGAACAGTTGAGGGTTGGACCTCCTCTTAATTAGAGAAGGGGGCCTTTGTGCTGCATTGAGGGAAGAATGTTGTTTTTATGCTGACTATACTGGAGTCGTAATAAAATCTATGAGTAAATTTAAAAGACACCTTGAAGAGCATCAACAAATGAGAGAGGGCCCAAAAGGGTGGCTTGAGTCTTGGTTCACACAGTCCCCCTGGTTAACTACGTTTTTATCAACCCTGGCCGGTCCAATAATAATCCTCATATTATTGCTAACTATAAAACCTTGTTTGCTCAACCGTGTAATATCTTTTCTCCAGGCTCAAATTGGAGGAGTTAAACTTATGGTAATACCCCACTAGCAGACATTGAATGTGACACCCTCCAATGATCATTTTTATGATTAAAATTAGCCAGAAGAAGAAGTGGGGAATGAAATATTAATAAAATAGGTACTTGTCACATCTTGTTTTTCTGTATGCTTAACAGAACACTGTTGAAATCTTGAGAAATGTTTGCAAATCTTGTTCCCAGAATGTTCTATCCCCAGCTGCCAAATTGCAGAATGTACTCCCTCTCCCAGTTGCATGCAAACCGCCCACTCGCCCTGACCCATCAATACAATTCCCTCCCTTCTCTCTCCAGGGAAAGTATATAAGCTCTACTTCAGCTATTCTCAGGGCTATCTGCTCTATTCAGGTGAGCTCTGAACCCCAGCATTCTGGACACCCAATAAACCCTTTGATGTTGCATGAGATAGCCTGTTGGTAGTCTCCTCCTCTGAAGCTCGCACCACGTTTACTTGGATGATTGAATGTAGAAGAGAACATCCAGTCAAAAAGGGATAGTCTGTAGCATTAGGAAGATAGTCAGTAAGTTTAGGAAGAAGGGTGAGTATAAGATTTGGAACAAAAGTTTCTTAGCAATAGGATTTCGATTAGAGAGTGAATGTAAATGTCAGCACAAGTGAAGAGTCAGTCACAATGATGAAGTGGGGAAAATATGTAGGAAAGCATATATCAATAGAGACATTACAAAATCAGGCAAAGTATAAAGTGTGTGATAGGATTAGACATTTTGAACAGGGTTGAGTTTAAATATATAATCTTAGGAAGAAACAAATATGTAGTCACAAATCGGATTGACATTTGAGAGCATTGGGCAAATTTCAGGTGGATGAATATTTTGAGAATAATCTTGTGAATAGTTGATTATAAATCCACATACATGAACATGAATGAATTTAGGGAGTGAATATAAGACACATATATTTCATATTTTGAAAAATCTGGAGAGTGTATATATATATATATATATATATATATATATATATATATATATATACATATATACATATACATAAAACAAACACACAGACAAAAAAGTAGCAATATATATGTCAATCAAAATTCATTATAAAATATATACCATGCACAGATCTAAAAATATTCATTTTACTGAACATGGATTTATGTATAATGCTGTTCAACTAGCAAACTCACCCATAGGTTGAATATTCAGTTCCAACAGGGTTTAGTAGGAGTGATCTCTTCTAACAATTTGTATCTGCCAAGTCAGCCACCTCACAAGAATGTACGTGTGGTACCAGATAGGAATCTATATGTGCATATAAGAATACAGAGAAAGGGAGACAGGAATTCACATATTTGTTAACCTTAAAAATACAAGGACAACTATTTGAACAAACAATTGACTAGATTTATAACTCCAACTCTGTATCATGCAAAAGGCAAGTCCATCTATACACCATGCCTACTCTGAACTGCTTGTATTTCTATTCTTTATGGGTTATTTTTCTCCATCATATTAGGATTAGTAGTCAGAGTCTGGTAGGGTATGGGTTAGAGTCAGGTATTCAGTATTTTGAATTGAAAATAGGACACTGAATCCAATGTGTATGCAAATATATGCTACGGAAAAATCTTCCCACTCTCCTCCAGAACAATGCTTTGACATTACCATCGCCCCAAGGAAGACACAATTAGAGGAGAAGAGTTAGAAAATCTGTGAATACATATCTAGAATGGAAAATGCTCCAGATTTCACATCTTTGGAGGTGGTAGAGGAGTTTCCAAAAGTAAGAGACAGGGTAAACACTCCACAAACATGGATCTCTGCTGGCCAAAAGACTTTTTGAGAATCTGCCTCTGAGGTTGGGCACTTGAAATATATGTTGTTGTCAGGAGCTTTAGCTTTATTTGTAGTGAAACCATCAAAGCTGGATCTGCATCTATGTGACCTGGAGGAAATGGTTACTTATTTTCAAATAAAAATGAGGCAGCAGTGATGAATTCTCTTTTTGTAGGTAAACATTGGCCACTGAGGGCTAAGGGTCTTCCCGTGTGGACTGTGAAACCAATGGTCATCCTCCAATTTTCGTGGTGTTTCTTGCTGCTGCACTGGGAGTTTGGTATTTGCTTCATGAAATACAACGAGTTCAAATGGGACACAGTGCTGAAGGGAGTTCTGTCAGGTGTGGTTGGCAGGGTCTCCAGGAGAATGCACCAACCAGGGTTCTATCTCATGTAGCTTGCCCCCTTGACAATAGCAACATGATACTGAACATTGCTCTGAAACCTCTCCATATAAAAATATGCCTTTACATATATGGGTGTGATGGTTGCACCATGTCAGTCACAGCCATTTGGAAGCCAATGGAAGATCCACATGGCCCCACCACAGATGTTTTATCACACATTTGCATAACACAGCTCTAGGCCCACTACTTACCAGGCCCCAACTTACTGGCATCTCTGTTCTACACCATTTTCATGAAACCCAGTCAATCAAGGCCCTGTCTGTTATACTCATGATCATCAACAGGACATCAAAGGTCCTCCAGTGCCAGCTGGTCATCGGAATTTCTAAAATTTCATTGTAATTATCTAGCATTTTTTCACAGATGCATTTGGAGGCAATGTTGGTTTCAATTCATTCAGGAACCATTAAATGGTGAGGAAGCTAATTTCAGTGAAATCTCTGGAGCACTCTCACAGGCAAGTCTACCCAAAGAGTGGCCAAAAAGTCACATGAAGCCAGGCCCATTGAGGTCTACAAAGCGAGGTCCAAGTGTGTTTTGAATCTCAATTATGCCTGCCAAGTCTTTCAGAATAAAATCATGTAATATCCTGGCTGTGATTCCCAGTTTTCTGTGGAAAGCCACTCTGGGCCTTGATCCCAGGTTCCAATGGCAACTCTCATTCCTGGCCTCCTAAAATCCCAACACAATTCATGTCAATACTTCTCTGAGGTCAGTTCCAGAACTCAGTCTCTAAGGGGAATCACAGCAGAATTCAAGCCCAGGTTTACCCAGTCATCTCTTCCAACTGCCACACAAATGACCACAATTATAACCAAAACACTCCTACATGGCCCTCATCTTCTACCATAAAGATACTCATCATAACATCTGGATGGAGGTTTTCATGAGAGGCACATCCCAAGACAGTGTCCAAAATAAGCTCCCTTGCCCCTCATTTGCCGAATGACAGGGTGGCTTGGACACCCTTCCTGTGAACCAGGAGTGATCAAATAGGCCTGCCCTTAATACTGCTTCGCTTCTCCAATTTGAGGCTCTCTGACTGTGGGGTCTACATTCTTTTTGTGAACTGGAGTCATGAGAAAAGCCAAGCCCCTCTGAAGAGATTTGAAGAACTCATTTCACCCAAAGAATCCCTATTCTGACATGATGGATTTCAGAAACCTAACAAAGGAAGGCAATATAATTCATGCACATTGATTGAACGTTTTTCCATTTTGGTTTAGATGCACATATGGGATCTTTCTTTACATCCATCAGGTGCTGAGAATCTAAGTCACAGCCTAAAACAGGGCAAAGGGCCTGAATCAGACACATCCTTTTCCAATGAAATTAAGCAAAGATCCACAGGTGATGCACATTCATTTCCATTTGAAAACTGTTTTCTTCAGGCTTAACAAAGGGGTTGCATGAGACAAAGACCTTCCTGATATTCAGGGCAACAGAACAATAGGTAAGCAAAAGGCCCAAAGCAGGGTATCTCCACTGAGACTTTCCTGGTCACACTGATATCTGATGTTTCTGAGATGCTGGCCATTCCATTCAGGTATCCAGTACATGGCCATGTCAAAGACCTTGGATTTGGTACATATCTTGGACACATAACCATGAGCCTATTCTAGAGAGTGGCCAGAATTTAGGAAGAAAACAGGGACTTAGGAAGGTATTAGGTGTTGCCCGTGCATAAGGCAAGCCACACTCCATTCATAAATTGGGCAGGATGAATGCTGGGAAGCTTTATACTAGACATGACACATCCATTGCTGCATTCTCTTTTCTCATGTCTACTACCACAGGCACAGTGGGATACACAGACATGGAAACACACACCTCTTCAAACGACTTACCGGAAACAGTTCACTCCAAAACAAACAAACCGCCATTCCTACCTATTTTCAGAACATGAGACAAACCACAAACCCACACCCACTCCCAAAAAGGCACCTCCTTCCCCATAGGTGTATCACTAACCAGAGTGTCCTCTGACTGGTGGCCATACTCTGTTCTTCCGAAATGGCCTGTCCTCTCTCAGATCTGTTTTCCTTGGCCAACTCTGTAAAGTTGTAAGGAAAAAGTGGAGAGCCACTACCTGCTTTCTCAGGAAAGCTCCCTATTCAGAGCTCTCCAGGCATTTGGTAATCCTTACTTCAGTAGGTACCAAGAATGACTGACTCTATCTTTGGTAAATCCAAACAAGTGAGTCCACTGGGACTGGGAATGGGACTGCCTCTGGGTGCCTGGCTCCTTGGATACAAAGTTCAAAGAGTTCCATCACCAAGGAAATGAGGTATGTCACATTCTTTGGAACTGAATGAGGTCACTGCCTTGGCAAATGTATATCTTATGATGTTCAAAAACTGAAGAAATAATAATGTACCAGTGTCGAATACAAATGAATGACAAATTACATATCATGTCCCATAGGAGTCTACTTGCATTGATTTTAGACTGGGTCAGTTACTGTAGAATAATTAGGATTTGTATGCACCATTCACTGAAGTTAGTTTTCAGTACTAGGAAACAAATATGTATTTCAGGTGGATGAATATTTCTGATTATAATCTTGTGAAAAGTTGATTATAAATCCACATACATGAACATGAATGAATTTAGAGAGTGTATATTAGACACATATATTTCATATTTTGAAAAATTTGGAGAGTATATCTATATCTATATCTATATCTATATCTATATCTATATACACACACACACACACACACACACACAAACACACACACACAACACTCACAGACATTAAAAAGTACCAATATAAATGCCAATCGAATTCATCAGTAAATATATATCATCCACAAATGCAAAAATATTTATTTTACTGAACATGAGTTAATGTATAATGTTGTTCTACTAGGACGCTCTCCTATAGGTTGAATTTTCATTTCCAACAGCATTTAGGAGGAGTGAACTCTTCTCACAATTTGTATCTGCCAATGCAGCCACCTCACAAAAATGTACGTGTGATACCTGGTAGGATTCTATATATGCATATAAATATACATGTGTGTATAGGCTACAGAAAAGGGAAACAAGAATTCACATATTTGTTAAGTTTAAAAACCCATGGAGAATTTTTCAATTAAAATTTGACTAGATTTATAACTCCTACCTTATATAATGCAAATGTCAAGTCCAACAATACAACATGTCTCCTCTGAAGTGCTTGTATTTCTATTGTGTTGGGTTAATTTTCTCCATTATATTAGGATGAATAGTCTGAGTCTACTAGGTATGGGTTAGTGTCAGGGATTCAGTATTTCGAATGGAAAATTGGAAAATGAATCCAATGTGTATGTAAATATATGCTGCACAAATATCCTCCTGCTCTCATCCAGAACAATGCCTTGACATTACCTTCACCCCAAGTAAGACACAATTAGAGGAGAAGAGTTACAAAATCAGTGAATACATATCTGGAATGGAAAATGCTCAGGAGTTCACAACCTTGGAGGCGGTAGAGCAGTTTCCAAAACTAAGGGACAGGGTAAACACTCCACAAACGTGGAGCTCTGCTGGCCTAAAAACTTTTTGAGAAACTGCCACTGAGTTTTGCACTTGAAATATATGTTGTTTTCAGGAGATTTGGCTTCCTTTGTAGTGAGACCATCAAAGCTGGGTCTGCATCTATGTGACCTGGAGGACATGGTTTCTTATTTCCAATGAACTAGATGAAGCAGTGCTGAATCCTCTCTTTGTAGGTAAACTGAGGCCACTGGGGACTATGTGTCTCCCCGTGTGGACTGTGAAGCCATTTGGTCCTCTTCCATTTTTTGTGGTGTTTTTGCTGCTGCACTGTGAGTTTGGTATTTGTTTCACGAAATACTAGGAGCTAAACTGGGACACAGTGCTGGAGGGAGTTCTGTCACGTGTGGTGGGTCAGGGTCTGCAAGTGAATGCACCAACTAGGCTCCTATCTCTCACAGCTTGCCCCATTGCCCCCTTGTCCATATCAACCTGATTCTTAATTTTCCTCTGAAAACTCTCCATATAACAATATGCCTTTACATATAAGGGTCTGCTGGCTGCACCATGTCAGTTACAAGCCATTTGGAATCCAATGGTATATCCACATGGCCCTACCACGGATGTTTTATCAAACACCTCCCCACCACTGCTCTAGACCCACTACTCAGCAGGGTCCAACTTACTGGCATCTCTGTTCTACACCATTTTCATGAAACTCAGTAAGTCAAGGCACTGTCTGGTA